>NC_039243.1:25568934-25726434 GCF_003368295.1 Carassius auratus | reverse complement strand
AAGAAATATAATATAAAGAATGACCATGGTGTATTGTGTGCTTGGCAAAACAGTTGCAATCATATTTACTGAATGTTATCTTCATATTATCTGAATAATATTGTCTTTTGATGTATAAAACTCTCCGTGGAGAATGTCTGCACAATAATTGCATTTTTAAGCTCTTACGCAATCAGAATCTGAAACGTTTTATGTCTTAGATCCTTCAAAGAGGCTTCAAGTATGAAAATCAATATGCTGACGTAAACCTAACACAATACTCTGTAGGAGTCTCATGATGGAGATATTTCAACAATCTATGTTCTCCTTTTTCAACTGTGGTGAGGCCAGAAAGTAGCCTTGGTGATGAAAGGTGAACCGTCTACTCCGATTTCAACTGAACCAATATTTTACTTAGATTTCTGCAATTTTTTGGTCATTTATAATTCTCTAATATTTCACAATCGTCAATAATGATAAAGTCAACACACACACACATACTGTATTTTTTTTTCAAATGGCACAGCTTTTTAAATACCTGAAAGTACACTCTTACATCAGTCAGTCTAGCATTATAATATGATATTTGGATCATCAAGTACTATTTATTGATAGAGCTTTAGTAATTATAACTAACTTGGTAACCATGTATGAATGCATAGACATTTTAACTGAATTTAGGACTGGTTGTGGTGCTTTGACATTTAGTGTTTCTGTAAAAAAAGGGGGGAAAAACAACAATAATAATACTGATAATGAATTCTACTATTTAGAGCAGTAAAAAATGCACTAAGGATGAACGAGCTGCTGGATTCATGAATATTAATCAGGTTGTGTGTGTTTGCTGGATGATTTGCTGAAATCAAAATGGGGAAGATAATTAGAGAGCACCAGCCAATGAGATTGATTAAGTTTCTCTTGGTGACAGGCCGGAATCTGGTAATATGGTGAAACCTAGACACCCAGCCATAACCCCATTAAAGGAATTACATTGTTATCTGATTCCAAGCCTTTGAGTCCTGCCCTGGGTCCGGGCTTCCTTGTCAAACCTTAGCAGGAGAGTTATTTTGGATAATGTCAATATCAGCCCAGATGTATACAAGGAACGACTTCGATGGTCTCAACTCTGTGGAATTGGTGCTTAGTGCTCGCCTCAGAAAATATGTCATTCACTTCCCTCAGCATGGCAGTGTGGGTACTCTTTTCCCCATAGCGACTGCTAGAGGTCGCCGTTTAAGTTCCCTCTTAAAGGGAACATCTCAGGTTGCACATGTAACCATGGTTCCCTGGGAGGGGAACGAGACCTAGTGTCCTCTTTTCATGCCATGCTTAAGGACTCACACTTCGTTATTGCAAGAAGCATTTGGAAGAAGCGGTTGAAATATTTGCCCTTTTATAATATGGCTGCAACAGTAGAAACATCATAGGCTGTTACCTGCCAATGTTATTGTCATGTTTAGACCATAGACTGTAAAAAAAAATATGGACGTAGTGTCCGTGACGTCACCCATAGACTCCTCATTAGCGGTTTTGAAGCCTAAAGTGTGTAGAGTGGGCCGTCGCCATCTTGGCAGCGCATCACTGCGCAACTTTCCTGGATAATCGAAAATGGGCAAAAAGGTGGGAGATGATTGCTGAAGCCACGCCCACCTAGTGCGATGGCATTGTCATCAACGGCAATCCACCTGTCATTAAAGTGGCCACGCCCTTAATTATGCAGAACTTTAAGTCTTAATATAATTTAAACGGATGAGTTTTAAAAAAAAAATCACCCCCCTCACAGTTGTCATGAAGGGCAAAATTAGCAATATAGACCAAAATATTTTTTTTAACCAGGCTGTAAACATTTTTTTTTCTGCTGTAAAGTTGGGCATTTTAACATGGGGAGTCTATGGGACTGACTCCCTTTTGCAGCCAGCCTCAAGCGGCCAGTCGATGAATTGCAGTTTTAGTCACTTCCTTATTGGCCTCACGAGAGAGAGTGGGAGGTTGCCGCTCAGTTTAGACATGTGTTTCAGACACCGCTCCCACTGAAGGAGTTCCTAATAGCAACCGCTAGAGGAAGCAATGTCTTGTTCCCCTCTCAGAACCATAGTAACATGCGTAACCTGACACTATTTTTTTTTTTACATTTCCCCCCAAATCATTAGTGTATTCCAACAACTCTGGAGTGTTTTTCCCCTTTATGTAATGTAACTGGCTGTTTAACCACATTAGTACAATGCTTAATTGTTGAAACTAACCAGCTATATTCACAACTGTATCCCAAACATGGTTGCACCTCTGCCATTTGAAGTTTGGAGTAGTAAATTTTCATTAATGTCAGATTATTGTTTGTTGAGTCATTCATTTTTTATCACATTAATATGCATTATGTAATTGGCATTATACAATATTTTACTCCTATAGGCTACTGTATATATTAGAGATGTTCCGATACCATTTTTTCCCTCCCGATACCGATTCCGATACTCGTGCTTTGGGTATCGACCGATACCGAGTACCGATACCAGTGTGTTTAAAAAAAAGGAAAAGATCATACTATGCCTGCATAACTGTGATATTATCATTGTGGTAAGGTCTGGCTCAGGTTAAACCCTTTGTAAAACATGAATGAATCGAGGAAATGCAAGCCATTTATTTTTAAATAGAACAGTATAACAGTAGTGCAACAGCAACTTAAATAAATATAGGAATAATTGTTTTTCTTTAATTAAACGGCAGCCACAATATTGTAAAATAAAGGCATTTAAATGTTTAAATAGAACAGTATAAAACAGTATTGCAACAACAACTTAACTAAATAAATATAGGAATAATTATTTTTTTTAAATAAAGTGCAGCCACAATATTGTAAAATAAAAAAGGCATTTAAATAGAACAGTATAAAACAGTAGTCCAACAGCAACTTAACTAAATAAATATAGGATTTTTTTTTTTTTTAATAAAGTGCAGCCACAATATTGTAAAATAAAAAAGGCATTTAAATAGAACAGTATAAAACAGTAGTCCAACAGCAACTTCAATGATTCCTTTAAAAAAAAAAACTTAAAGTGCAGCCATTATGTTATAAAAAGGCATTCAAATCTTCAAATAGTGCAGTATTTAACAATAGTGCAACACCAACCTATAAAGTAAACATAAACAAAAAT
The DNA here is from genome assembly GCF_003368295.1 of Carassius auratus. Classification (NCBI taxonomy): domain Eukaryota; kingdom Metazoa; phylum Chordata; class Actinopteri; order Cypriniformes; family Cyprinidae; genus Carassius; species Carassius auratus. Next base: position 25,723,303 of record NC_039243.1, on the reverse strand, counting down.
ACAAATCAAAAGAGTAGCAGCTACATATTAAACAAAAAATACTTTACACCAAGTAGGCTACACATTGCAGTAGCATTTAAGCAATTTAGTATTGCTCATAATTTCAAGAGCAAAGGCAGATTCTTCTTCAAGAAGATGAGCATTTCTGCCCTCTCTCCTCCTAGCCTGTTCCTTCTTGCATCAATAATGTTGGATGCTACACTGAACAGTCTCTCACTGTCAACACTGGTACAAGGAGCACAGAGAAACTTTGCAGCAGTGGCAGCCAGGGTGGGAAAACGAATTTGGTTGACTCCCCAGTACTGGAATGGGCTGTCTGAGCGTGGGACCGTTTGCTCTGTCAAATATGTCTGTATTTGATTTTGAACTTGTGTGCTAGTGCTACTTGCCCCACGTTCCTCATCATGCTCCTGCAGGATTTCCTCAAACAGGCCTTTCAAGCTGCTCTTTCTGCTGCTGCTGCTGTCTGGCTGTGCTTCCAGACGTGGGGCTTTATGGGGGTTTTCTGGCACTGTCTCTGCTCCCTTAGGTGTGGTCCTGCTCAGTAACGCTGCCTCCATCTTCTCCACCTCTTGGGTCAGAGCATCCTTGGCATTCTTGTTGCTGTCTGCTCCTGTGAAGTATCTAAAAACAATGAAAAATAATAAATAAATGTCTTAATGTGTAAAATAAACATATAAACAACCTCTATAGTAGCTTTTAGTGGTAACATATTAATGCAACAGTAATCAATAATAATGCAATATCTAGTTATCCAAAACACCATTTCAAAATTTTGTTTATAATATAGACATTTAATAAACATATTAGACATACCTGTCTTTGAATCGTGGGTCTAAAAGAGTGGCAACTGCATACAAGGGCTCATTCTCGATGGTCTTGAATCTTTTCTGGACAGCCTCAAGAAGGGTTGTTTTCATGGTTTTTATACCCGTGTCCCCCTCGTTCTCCCGAGCAAGCAGGCGTTTCAGCACTGTGACTGAGGGAATGACTTCAGCTGCAGAAGAGGTGGAGGAGCTAATCTGTCTGGTCAGTTCTTCAAATGGTGCCAGAACAATGATGATTTTCTCCAGTAAAGCCCACTGGTAAGATGTAAGGGTCACTGGCAGGTCGTGGTCAGCTCCATATGCTGAAATTGACCGCTTCTGCTCCAGTAAACTTTCGACCATATAGTAGGTACTGTTCCATCGTGTTGCTACGTCTTGGTGCAGACGTTTGGTGGGCATTTGGAGATCTTTTTGAATTTCCTCCAGGCGTGTAGTAGCCAGTGGCGAGTGTTTGAAATGACCGACTATCTTCCTACCATTCGCCAGTGCATCACTCACACTTCTCTGTGACAGTAGTCCTTCATGCACCACCAGCTGGAGAGTGTGGGCGAAGCATCCCAAACTTGCTACATCCATCTCGTCCATGGCTTTCTTCATGTTGCTAGCGTTGTCGCGCAAAACAACATGAACGTTGGACTTGGGGATTTTCCATTTTACTAGCATCTCCTCAATTGCTTCGGCAATTGATGTGCCAGTATGTGACCCTCGGAACTCGTTCGCGTGCAGCACCGCACTTCGAGGGGTAAATGTTGACTCTCTGTCCACCCAGTGTGACGTTAAACTTAGCAAAGACATGGGGCACACGTCGGAGCTCCAAATGTCCGTGGTAAAGCTGATTGCATGCACGTCTTTCAGCATACACAAAATGTGTTCCCTAACTGTCTCGTATAATTTGGGTAGCGCAGTTTCAGAGATATATTTACGACCTGGCAAACAGTACCTTGGCTCCAAATGCTCCATTAAGCGGCGAAATCCAACATTTTCGACGACAGACAGGGGTTGGTCATCCAGGACAATAAACTCCACAATTTTGTCGGTTATCTTTGTTGCTTTTTGGCTGTCTTTGGTGAATTTATCTCGTCGCTGGAAGGCAGTTTCCAGAGTTTGCTGCTGCAGTTCGTCCTTTTTTTTACCCTTAGCTTTGGTGAATTCGTCATGCTCTTTAGTGTGACGTGTCTTCAAATGTTTGATTAAGTTGCTGGTGTTGAAATTTGCAACATTCGTGCCACCCCTCGAAATTGCTTCTTTGCATATGTTGCATTTCGCCGTCTTACTGGTGGGAAAATCCACTGTAAAGTACTGCCAAACTGCCGACATGATGCGTTAACGTTAGCTCTATGGTTAGCTCCTTTTAAGGGAGGAGTCAGGTGGTCAGTTCTTCTTCGCCCCTCGAAAACAACAGTAGCTGCCGATGGCAACACAGCGCAACTGTTTTAAGAGCGGCGAAGAAAAACTGTAAGCTAACGGAGCTAATCAGTAAATAGATTCCTATTTCTAATAAATTATATGGTATCGGATCGGTGCCTGGACTCCAGTACTCGCCGATTCCGATGCCAGCATATTCGGCAGTATCGGAGGCATTTCCGATACTGGTATCGGAATCGGAACAACTCTAGTATATATGGTCCATTCAGTCATGTTTATGGTCCCCAAGTGGCTAGAAATTTCGATAGGTGTAAACCCAGCTCTGGGTGTCCTGCTCTGCCTTTGAGAAACAGACGGCCGATCTGGAATCTTCCCCTTATGTCGTCATAAGGGGAAAGGTTACCTCCACTTTCTCTGCTTTGCCCACCCAAACATTTACAAATAATTCAGTCGCAATGTCAGCACAAGCATTACAAATAGACTTTTACGATATGGACTCCTCCCGATCATTTTTAAACATGTCTAAAAAGTTTGTGAGCTATCGGTTTGAATTCGTGCCATTTGTGCGGTTGAACGAGCCGATTTGTTGATTTATCTGAAGTTGACCAATCACGAACTAGGAAAACCAGAGAAGAAGAAAGACGAAGAAGGCAGCTGAAATCTGCCAGGAACAGCGAGCGCTGTATGATGTTTCTAGCAACGTATTCCAATGCCTTTTTAGTTCTCTCTCTCCCTCCCTCTCTCGCTCACACACGCATATGTAGTTTACAGGGACTCTCCATAAACGTAACGGTATTCTATACTGTATATCCCCATACACTACCTCTATCATCACAAAAAATGCATGTTTAAAATTTCTATTAAAACACCGTATAGTATTTTTTTAAGCCATTTGGTTTACGAGGGCACAGTCCTCACAAACCATGTTTACATTTTAATACCCATTTCAGATATTTATAAACCATATACAAGAACACAAACACAGGGTAACCAAACGTCCCGGTTTCAGATAAACTCACTCGTGCCGTGTGCGTGGACATACGATCTTCCGACCATCCGAATTCGCACCGTGTACGCCCTCCTTTAGTAGCATGAAACAAATCTGTTATTTAAATTGTGATTTACACAGAATCTTAAATTGTGAAGCACAGAATTGTTGAACTCTGTTTGTAATGACTGAACTTGTGACCATAGTTGTCTAATGAAGCTTTCAGGAAACACGCCCCTGAATGGGTGAACCAGTCCCATTCTCACACTCATGTGGTCTTGCTTCAGTCTAATTTATCTTCAAGCAAAGAACATTTCCTTGCTAGACCTCTCTGTCTTTCTTTATTTCTGTCTGTCATGTTTGTTTTCATACTGGGCTGTTGTTTGTTCTTGAACAGCCGTTGAAATATTAGAGTCTGGAAAATTGACTGATTAAGTAAAACAATGATTATATCCTGATCAAAAGGCTCCCTGGCTGTGCCCTTCTCTCCATCGTCTTTCATGCTGTCAGACTCCTGCCTGGGATGTTGTGTATGTGTGTGTGTGTGTGTGTGTGTGTGTGTGTGTGTGTGTGTGTGTGTGTGTGTGTGTGTGTTTGTCACCATGGCACTCGCTTCAGTCTGATGGTCCCTGAACAGAAAAAAAGATGAGAAGAAAAAGAAAAGATGTAATGCTTTTGGCAGATAGGCAGTGAATGACTACACATCAAAGAATTGGCAAGGTCCCAATCAGGGCAGCAACACTAACCTAACAGCATTATCTCTGACGTGTGTGTGTGTGTAGTATGTACATTTCAGCATGTGTGTTTAATTAATTTTAATCAGCCACTATCCCTTCTTAAGGATCAGACCTATTTCTGAATTAACACATAAAATATTATTAGAGGATGCAAATGTTTGTGAACAACAAACTTGGGAGGGCTATTTCTGAAAGCATTCTTAAACTCTTGTAGTAGTCATGTGTGAAGTCTGTTTAGTAGTCTTAATGAAGACTTATTAAAAAAATGTAACATGATTGGTATTTCTTTTACCAAACTTGACAAAAGATGTTAGATATTATGTTATATCTTCTGTTGGTTGGACAAACATATTGCCCCACCCCCAAATTCATGCTATTGGTTGATACAATGTCAGACTAGTTGGGAGGCTTAAAAATATAGAATATAGGATCAATATATTGTGTATATATAGTGTAGAAGTCTATGGAAAACCTAGTTTTGTGTGTGTTACTTTATATGCAGTCTGTGTTTGGACGTTAAACTGTACAATTTTATCAGTCTTTTGGTATCTCAGATAAAATGTTAATGTCAGGGCTAAGTCCCAGACTTGTGAATTGTGATTAGTATGCTGTGACAGAGTCAAGGACGGCTGATTAATTACCCAGCATTCTCTCTGATGGCTTAGTGATGTCCTGAGGAAAGATTATTGGTATATGAAATTTTCAGCAGCAGTCATGCGATATTACCGTCAGTACTCACTCCAAGCAACACAAACACAAGCAAGTATATCATATATGAATTCATTTTTCAAAATGGCATAAGGTCATCATAGATTTTTTCAATAAGCCGAAGCTAGAGAGATATGAAAGTACTGTGAAACACACAAGTATCCCTTAGATGATTAATGCAGGTCGAAACAAATAAAGCAGAAGCAGCAGCTTAATTTAATGAACCGATGAACTGATATTAGGCTATGCATTTTCAAATGGCACACATTATTAGGCTTCTGTATATGAGGGTCACAATGTGGTTCAGCTTCTCAGTTGTTTCATCTAAACAGCAAAGAGATTAAATGCAGATCAAATGGAGAGTTTTATTTAAATCTGGCTTACACAGTTTGATTCTGCATGTTTTGGGAAAGATTGCTATTGTTGTAAGGCAAAATCAGCAGGCTTTGATTGCTTATTCTGACATGTTAAATAATGTGTCTTTGCAATGAATTCATAATCTGTAACAAAATTATGACAGCGCCAGAGATTTTCAATTGCAATCCTGTGGTGTGACTATTCCTACAATGACTGTCAAATGAATAGGAGCAAAGCAACTGATGACACATGAAAGCAACAGTGACAGACGTTCAATTCAAATGTTAGTACTAACTTGTCTATATGATATGAAACATAAATTTCCTTCATGTTATGATTATTTCATGAAAATTACCTCTAGTTAAAGTAGTGAGGTATAAAGAGTCCATAACCTCCCTCTTTCCTTAACTTACTTTGTAAATTGAAAAAACCTGAAGTAAAGTAATATATACACATTAGATGAAAATCTTTAAAAACTTTTTTAATTAGAAATGTTGCCTTGGCAACTAAATAAAATAAAATAAGTTTAAGCTGAGTTAAAATAAGTTTAAGAACTACTGTAAAATCATTGAAATTAATGAAAGCTTAATGGAAACATAAAAAAAAATAAAAGTATAAAAGCACACAAAGTTATGAAAATGAAAGCTAATTTAAATATGAAAATACTATAATAGTTTTATGGTTATCAGGGCTTCATTTATTTTACCAAAAATACAGTAAAACAGTAATACTGTGGAATATTATTACAATTTGGAATAACAGTTTTCTGTTTTATTATACTTTCAAATATAATTTATTTCTGTGATAGCAAAGCTAATCATTCATTGCTCAATGTTGGAAATATTTGAGCTGCTGTATGTTTTTTTTTTTTTTTTTGGAACCTGTGATGCTTGAGAAATGTTATATACAATATAAGTCTCTACTTTATCAATTTAACATCCTTGTTGAATAAAATATGAATTTCTCTCCAAACAAAGTAAAGGAAAGTATATATATATATATATATATATATATATATATATATATATATATATATATATATATATATATATATATATAATGTGTTAAAATATAGATTTATTTTATAATTTCTAACAGCCATGTTTACATGTCACTCATGTTGACATGTCACAAGGGACATCAATGGAATCAAATGAAATGAAAAGATCTGGTTGATTGTAATTGGTCTGTTGAGAAAATCTCTTGGTCAAATTATTAGCTTGAAATTGGACTTTACTGAGCTTCAACCTACATCAGACAGTGAAACTGAACCGTTCAGACATGATTAATCTGATTAGTCATGTTCAGGCTTATGCTAAAAGATACGGAATGGATTCAGAAGCACTGTATTAAATAAAATGTGTACTAAAAGCAAGAAATAACAGGTTTGGAATGTAATGAGGTATTTGCAGTTTTGGATGACCTGTAAAATCATTTTGCTGATACTGTAAGTCTTTTAAGAGGCTGATGAAGTGTTAAAGATCTGGTACGATCAGCTCTCGCAATCTAAACTAACAAGCTGTCACAGCCGAGCAGCTGAAGCCTCTGAATATATTAGTGAAGAGACAGACAGTGAAACAGGCTCATTAATTATGTCTCGACATCGTGTTTCATGTCAGTCTCTCATCAGTGAGGGATTATGGGTATGTGTGTTTTTGTTTGTGTATACCAAGATTTTTGACAGCCGCCTGCAGTGCGTACCACTATAACGTGTTGTCATGAGGGCGAATCCCCTTTAGGTTTGTGTGAACACGATCACTTTATACATATGCTCACAGAGATCATTGAATCCTGAAGAGCTTTCTAATGCACTGCATATGTCTCTGCGTGAATGTGACATGTCTTATGTTTTTGTGATGAGGCATAATTGCCCTTGGTAAACAAATACCAAATGTTTCCCTGAATGGAAAGTGTCATAAAGGAGACAAATCTGTGTGATAACTCATCAGAGATGTCTCATAATGATCACATATTATTAATATTATTATTATTTATGATTCACATTGATACATAAGGAATATGATTATAATCCAACATTTTTATAGCATTGTGACGGAATTTCCATCAATCTGTTTCTCACTGTGGCAGCTTTAGAAGTTTTTTTATAGTGAAAATTGTGAATTACGCATTAAAGGGGTCATATGATGCTTTTATAAAGATCATTATTTTGTGTATTTGGTGTACCAGAATATGCTGACGTGTTCAAAAACACGTTATTTTTCAAATACTGTACAGTATTTTAGGTCCTCTATGCCCCACCTCTCTCAAATGTGTAGTCCCTCCTTCAGACAAGCGCAGTCTGCTCTGATTGGCCAACTGACCCAGTGCATTGTGATTGGCCAAACACCGCAAGCACTGGCTGGAAATGTAACACCCCTTTCAATAATCATGAGTATAATGTAAAATGTTAGCCTATACATTATACTCTTAAAGCTCTTTTTTTAAATCTTGGCTTACATAACTTTTTACATTGGCCATTTTGCATCATTAAACTAGCATTTAACAATGGACAAACGTTTTTGTTTTTTTTAACCCATGGTTCTCTAACCATAAAGGCTGCTGTGTAATTTGCCCTCTGACTAAGCAATTAAAGAATTTAGGGGAAACATTTAAATAATCTTGTGAATGCACTTAAAGAATGCAGAATTGAATCGTTTTAATCTAATCGAATCGTATTTAATTGTGAATCGAATCGAATTGAATCGTTCTAAATTTGCAAAAATGGTTCTTGAATCGAATCAAAAACCTATGAATCGTGAATTGAATTGAATCGCTGCCTTCCCAAAGATTCCCAGCCCTATGTGACACTAAAGACTGGAGTAATGACTCCTGAAAATTCAGCTTTGCCAACACACAAAATAATAACATTTCAAAATACAGTTAAATAGAATTATATTTCAGATTTTTCACAATATCTCACAATATTACTACTATTTTAACTATAATCAATAATCTTACCAACCCCAAACTGTAGTGTATATATTGGAGAAAAAAATGTATACTATTTTTTTCTCACCAAAATTTGGGGACTCTTGTAACTGGCCTGACAGTTTTTAAAACACCTTAAGACATTCCGTTTTTACATCCTTTGTCACAGAGCTATGAAATTCTCTTCAAACAGCACAGAAAAGTTCCCAACAAAACTCACTCGCAGACAAACCAGCCAAACGAGAGTCGTCTCGCAGCGTAGAGTAGACATAGACGATTGATTTAACTGCTCTGTTGCAATATCCCTGTTATATCGCAGGTATTAAGCATGTCAGATGAAGAGAAGAAAAAACGAATCAAAGAACCCCTAAAAATATGGATGTAAATCAAAGCCAAGGAGCCAGGGGATATGGTACGATAGATAGACAAGTGCAAATGGATTTATTGGAATATAAAAGTCATCATGTTCTTTTTAGTATAATCTCCTATTTCTACAAAAACAAGACCTTCTGCTTTACGAAGCTGTACCCAGTTTGACTATAGCACACTGAACAAAGTGCTTTTTTCCTCTGTTTGAAGATGAGCTCTTTCCTCTTTGATAAGAAACGTTCTCTAGTATTAATATGGAAATGAAGTGATGTTAATAATATAAAAAGTCTGTCTCCAGTCAAGTCTGAGCCAATAATTAAGTCCCAAGTCTAGGCAGACAGAAATGTGATGCATGTGCGTATGTGTGTGTGGACAAATGTTGGCAATGCCGTCATTGTTCATTTGTCCTTATTTTTAACTATATTATTCTTGTCTGCGTGATGCGTTGAACTGAATTTGGATATTTTAGATTATGCTTGCTCCTAAAAGATAATATTTAGATAACAGATAAAGCATTTATGGTTGGGGACTTGTAGAAAAAAATGATGGATGTGAAGCACGTTTGAGGACTCAGGCTCAGCTGGAAGCCTTGAGACAATGACAGCAGCATAATGAGTACTGAGAGGAAACCAGAAGCGATCCATACGTAGGGCACATGAGCGTGCACAGACTCCGCCCACTACCTGTGTTCTCAAGGAGAACAGAGAGCCAACTCTGTCCAAGAACAAGATAGACTTTAGGCTGTGCTCGGAATAGCATGTTATGGGGTTGAAATTGAATGAACCTTATAAAGTCTACTGTATCAAAGCAGACATCACAAAGGCCTCTAAATTATCGACATAATTAAATATCTGTTGAACACAATCTAATATGCGCCTTCTTTCATCTGTTTGATAGTCAATTTCTTTTGCCAGTAAGCATGTACTTATTGTGTACATACATGTTTTTACATTGTACTTATATTTAAAAAAAAAAAACTACATGTAATTACATCTGTATTTAATTTCTGTAATTACATTTATAATTACACTGTTGACCCATACTTTATACCTTAACCCACCCTTAAACTTACCCATACCTCCAACCCTCTCCCTAACCTTACCCCTATCCCACCTCAATAGCAGCAAAAGTGATTTAGAATACAATATGAACACAATAAGTACATTGTACTTATTTTTTTATGTAAGTACATAGTAGTTAAGGCCACCTAATATAAAGTGGGACCAAAAATTCATATAAAGCAGATATCAGAATAACTTCTATCAAATATGGCACATCAGGTTTTTAAGGACCATTTATTTGTCCATAGCTCAATCATCACTGTATTATGTTGCAGTACAGTATGCTTTGCCCCCAAAACAAAAACTACAAAGCTTTGATTATAAAACTAAGTATTTAAACACCATATTACTGATATTATTCAGAGATATAGAGTGGCAACTGACATTTATATGCACTGAAGTGACTTTTGGCCATATACATGTCAGCATCTGCACCCCAATTGCATATTTTTGCCTCTAAAAAAAGTATGTTTTTTTTTTCTCCCCAAGTGTGAGCTATGCTAACATAGCCATAAATAGGCTATCTTCGTAAATAGAATACTAGTAGTTTATTTTTAAGTACTTTCAAAAAAATATACAGTAGGCAGTGCACAGTATATACTGCAAAGTGAACTTCTAGTATTCCATCACAAACATAGCCTGTTTTGTCCTGTTGCCATTGCTAATCCCTCATTCAGATATGTTTTAACGTCCGTCAAAGTAATGATGTATGGCTCAGTGCTATGTGACGTTTGGGAAAGTGAAGTCCCACGTGTCCCTCTGTGCTTGGCAGACCTTTTCTTTATGTGTTTATTTGTGTTTGTTTACTCTTTTCTGAGGCAGATTGGCTTCCCTGGGACCTGCCTGCAGTTTAGTGCTAACAGCCAATTAGGAGCATAGAGCCTGAATACACTAATACACACAACTGTGCCCAACACAGACAGGGAAAAGGATGGAGAAAGAAAGAAAGCAGAAGAGATTTCGTGAAAAACAAAATGAGGCAACTCTACAGTCACTGCTTCAGTCCCTACACTGTTACCGTCCTCGTATTTCCATTTAGAAAATCAATTTTTCCAAAATCCAAAATGTGGACATAAGTATAACTATTTTATTTATTATATTTCATGGTAAGTTTTCTCTTACAGGTGAAATATTGCCATGATCAACAGTTTGAAGGCAATCTTGTTGAGGTTAAGATAATAACTGCTCCAGTTTATTGGCACAAATGTATACAGTAAATATATTAACCCTGTAAAGCCTGACATAAAATAAGGTTGATATATGGCCAAAGTGGTCAAAAAGGAAGATCCTGTCTGCTTGTAATGTAAAGGAGTTAAATCTTTAAACGAGACTACCTTTAAAAAATGCATATCAGTTGGCATTCTATATCCCCCAATAAAATGATTAATAAGATGGATAAAACATTTTCTTTTATTAACAACCGATTAATGAATACACTTTTACTGTTATTTTCATTTCAGAAAAGCACACATTTTACAAGTTTGGATCACAGTTTTATCAAAACACATGCAAAAAAAATAGTTGGTTTTAATAAATAGCACTTTATTAAAGCATGCTAAAACTTTTTTCAGATGAGAGATTTAATAATGTCACTAAATATAAATTATGTTCCAGTTTTAAATGTCTTCTTTTAATGATCTCAATCATGGCTGCAACAGACTCAGCTGGTACGCATGATACAATAAACACTCTTATTAATACATTTTTGCAATATGTAATATGTCACTCAGGGACTACCAGCAGTAATCAGATTTCATTTTAGAACTCTAGAACATTGTGAGCTCTATATGCATTTGTATTTATTCATATAAACCTATATTGCATTAATTGCATATCTTTATCTACCTACTATGTAAAATACTGTGGCATATTCTTGATGCTCATGGAAATTGTATGTCCTTTCAGTTCTATCTGTAAGTATTAAATAAAGGAATTAAGCTTTTTGAGGCACTGCACCTAACAACTGGATACTTGTTTGAAGATACAAAGTCTGGGGTCAATGAACTGCTAACAGAAAAATCAATTTCAAAATAATTGGTATGCATGCATACATTTATGTATTGTATGCAAGTATTGATGTTTTGTTAAAAAAAATGTTTTGTTGCCAAGAATTTTCTCCATCCAGGATGTAGATGAGTTTTGTTTCTTAATGTAAACAGATTTGAGAACTGTAGCATTGCATCACTTGCACACCAATGGATCCTCTGTAGTGAATGGGTGCCGTCAGAATGAGATCATATAGTCCATTATAATGCCTACTCCAATGAAAATGTCCTGTTGTCCTCTCACACCAAAATCTACCAAAATATTTGTTTAGAACTGATTTTGACTTTTTTCACTTGTAAACATGTAAACAAAACTCCTGGTTTAGAGAGGATTTTATTGGTGAGCAAAATTTCTCCAAATCTGTTCTAAACAAACTCAACTAAATCAAGTGAATTTTCAGCGAATTTTCATTTGTATGTGAACTATTCCTTTAAATAACATTGTGAGATAGATCATCTGCTGCTACTTGTCTTGGCCAGGACATTTCTGTTAAAGAGATTTTGAATCTTGGGACACTAGCAGCAGTGTGTGTCATTTTACAAGGTGTGAGGCAGACACACACACACACAATGCCAAAACACGCCACAAACACTGCTGCGATATTTCACTGTCAGTGCTTCACACAAATATGAACAAATTCTCATTAGAAAGCATGCAAACAAATGTGAAGTTTCGAGACAATTCAGACAAATATCAGAACGAAGCAAGTTGCAACAGAGTAAAGGAGAAAGAGAAAGAAAGACAGCGACATTGCTCTGTGTGAGGTGATGTTACACGGCAGCAACGGAGTGCAGCTACAGAGCTTAGCAGGACACCTCTAATTGCACATCCTACTGTGTATGTATGTGTGTGTCCCTGAGAGAGGGAAAACATGAACATGTGATGAGGTGCAGTGAAGTAGAGACAGCACTAATTACAGTTCACACTGTGTCTGTTTGAGAGTACTGTGCATGTGTTTTTTGGCTGGGTGCTTTAAAGTGATGTCTTTTATATAACTCCCTCTTTGTGTGTGTGAGAGGAGCATGTGTGAGTGGATCTGACTTGAGCCAAGTCTGAGGTTGAAGTTGAAGTCGAGTTGTGCCGTGTCGAGTCCTGAACTGCGGCCTGCAGGTCTTTAAGACTTCCATTCATTGTTTTGAATTCCATTTTGAAACAAGAGCAAAGTAGGCAGCATCATAGTAAGCTTACAGGCATCACTGTATTTGTATTAATGCCATAGTACTTTTTATATATATACTGTGGTACAGCATTAACACCATATTTGATAAGATAAAAAACAAAAACAAAGTTCCATACAGTCGGATGGATCAAGTTAGCTCATATTAGTGCTTTTTAGTGTTTTTATACATGGAAGTCAATTTGATGTTACTAGTCCTAACAAAGTAAGCTATTTAGTAGTTATAGGTTTGCAAATACTAAACAGTGAATAATTTGTCAACAAAATTTTGGACACTTTTCTTGAAAGCCATTTTTTCTTTGCCTGGCAGAAAGAACAAATAGGCTGAAATGAATCATCTAGTGTAAGTCACAGATCCTGGGCCTACATCTCAGAAATTCTCTGTTTGTGTGTAGGAGTCTGCATTTGATCTTGGTTTATTTCATGAACATCAAGAGCATGTTGGTGAGAATTTTAACATAAAATTACAGATTTCTTACAGAAAGAACATTTTCTTTCCTTCTTGGAATTAAATGGCCAACTCCTTTGTCTTGCTGAATCTATTTCAAACAATTAAATACTTTTTCATAAAACTGGAAGAATTTGACAATACTTTTGTTTTGATAATCATACTCGTAAAAAAAAAAAAATAGAATAATTAATGTGTATTAATAACATGTGTGTGTGTGTCTGTGTGTGTGTGCATATTACATTAATTATAATATAATTCATATAGATTTTTTTTATTAAATATTTGTAATATTTTATAACACTGATGTACTTCTTAACTATCTTAACCAGTAAGAAAACAAGGTTGGCTAGATTCGCCAGAGACATTTCAAGTTCATCCATCAGATAAATTGGCACCAAACTAGCTTTAGCCAAACCTTCATGCTGGTTTGAGTTGGTAACTGCAGCAGGGAAGATAATTTTGTTACTCTTCATATCAAATTTGCTGTCTATAAAAATGGTTTTCATTTGAATTTTTAAACTTGCTTTATAAAGTGATGACTGCTGCTATTAATGAGCTCGACTGAGACCCTCCGGTGAAGTTCTAAGTAAAGATATTAGTATTGAATGACTCTTGCCGCCTGTCATGGAGAAATCAAGCGCAAGACTTAAACTCTAAATTCCCACTTTAGAGTTCTGAATTAATGCACATTACAATTTTAATAGATAATAGAAGTGGATGGAAATAGAAGTAGACTTTGGGTGGTGGTGCTGGAAGAATTAATACAGGATTGAGATGAGAACTGAAGAACAGATGAAATGTAAATGTGTACCTTGAATGCAATGGCATCTGCCAAATGCATAAATGTAAATGTAAGCAGCACCAAATCAGCATTAGAATGATTGAAGGATCATGTGACACTGAAGACTGGAATATTGACTGCTAAAAATGTAGCTTTGCCATCACAGGAATTACATTTTAAAATATATTCATATAGATTAAAGTTCATTTAAATTGTATTATAATATTCCACAGTATTACTGTTTTACTGTATTTTTTATTAAATAAATGCAGTCTTGGTGCAGAAAAGGGTTTTTCAACAACATTTAGAGCTCCATAAAGTCACCAATGAATTGCTCAGTGAATCGTTTTATCTCAATGATTTCTTCAAGTAACTGGCTCAATGATTCACTTGCAGTGCAGTTCACTGGAGCAGTAGATTATCATGGTTTTAGAAGTCCTATAGTCTACTTTTATGATCCTTTATGGTGCTTTTGTGTGCCGTTGAAGCATGAAAGCAGATTTAAAAAGACACAAGGTTGAATAAACAATGACTGTTTTTATTTTTAAGCCGACTGTCCCTTTAATTGGAATGCAATTACAATATTCATATATATATATATATATATATATATATATATATATATATATATATATATATATATATATATATATATATTAGGGGTGGGCATAGATTAATTTTTTTAATCTAAATTAATCTCGATCTTGAATTAATGTGATCTTGAAATTAATCTAGATTAATCTAGATTAAAATGGCTCATTCGGATTCTGCCGATGGCATTCAGAATATGTGTGTTACCCAAATAAAATTGACAAACAGTAAGTCTTTGAGAAGGGGTTTATCAAGCTAGGTGGTGCATTAGAAGAGGGGCTCATCTCATTTCCAAAATGCATCACAAACTGCTTGAAAAAGCTGTAAACTAATTCCACATTGCACAAGGTGCAAATAACCTTACGCCTGTTTCACACATACTCCATCTACAGTGAGTATGCATTGCATATTGTTTTACGCACCCATGTTAACGGATTCCAGTTGCGTTACAGAAGTGTTGCGTCTGCAGGAGTGCAGCAGTCGTTTACGACGATTATGTGTGAAACAGGCGTGAGCAGAGTCGTAGCTGGGGTCAGCGGGGACCCGGTGAAGGTTGTACCGTTTGAAATTGTTTTATTTGTATGTTCGTTTATTTTTATTTATTTGTGCTATTTACACAATGTTTAAGGTTTTTTTTCAGGTTTGTAGGTGTCAAGGTACAGAAACTAAATAATTAAATGTAAAAAAGCACTGGATAGTCTTCAATGTAAAAATGAAATATACAATGAAACCTACATTTATTCAGACACCTTCAGATTATTACATTTCTCACATTATTACAGTTTTGCTCTATATACGAAAAAATATATCTAGTGCCTGAATAATTTTTGGTTTGACTGTTAAAACTACAAAGTAGTCAAGAGCAGTGAGTGATTTTCATTTTCATTTTCTTGGATTAACATTACAGCAGCCAGTAGCTAAATTAGGCTCGGTCACTTTAAGAGACGATGAACGTATCCAATATAATACTCTTATTTTTTTCCTCAACTGTTTACTTTCACTTAAGAAATACTGACAGTTTTTTCGAGCATAAATTCCAAGGTGGATATTTTGACATATTTCGTAGGTATTTGTCGGCAATAGAGCAAAATTAAGCAAATTCGATGTTCAAGTGTTTTGATCAAAACACTTGAAAACGCCAGTACTGAATTTGGCTCTTTCACATCTTTTTGTTTGTTCAAACTGCGATTTGTATTTGTTTGTTTAGGTGCAGGAGGGACTTCGAGGAGAACTTCGCAGAAGAGAGCTCAGTTCATTGTCGCTGTCCGTTATACGTGTCTCTCTCTCTCTCTCTCTCTCTTTCTCTCTCTCTCTCCGCACCGCACAGCACACAGCGCGCGAGTTAACAGCTACTGTTCAGCTTTTCCGCATCTTGTGTTTGGATGCTTTAATGTATAAATCGACAAGCGGTAATTAAGGCTTAAAAACACGTGGAAAAGATAAGCTTTCGTGACGGTGCACATCAGTGGCCCGTCAACTGTCCTGAGCATCTTTTTAGGCTGGCCTCAGCCAGTCATTTATATAAAATATCAAGGTGAAAGTCATCATAGCTTGCTTAGTATAGACCCAGCTCCCAACCCAATTTTCAGAATTGATTAACGGCGATAATTTTTTTATCGCCCGATAAGAGTCTAGCGTTAACACAGCACGTTAACGCCGATAACGGCCCACCACTAATATATATATATATATATATATATATGTATATATATATATATATATATATATATGGTAACACTTTAGAATAGGTGACACCTATTAGTTGCTGATTAGCATGCATATTACTAGATTATTAGCCATGTATTAGTGCTAATTAAGAACATATTAATGCCTTATTCTACTTGACCTTATTCTACATCCCTAATCTTAACCAATAACTAAACCTAACAACTACTTTACTAACTTTTAATAAGCAGCAAATTAAGAATTGATTGAGAGAAATGTCATAGCTAATAGTTAACAAGTCTTATCTATTCTAAAGTGTTACCGTATATATATTAGTAATTGAGTACCATGGTAAATTTCACAGTAGCATAGCAGGACTACAGTCTGTTTTGGTAAGGGAATGTGAGTCTCAGGGTCTCAGACTAGGCTTAGTTTTGGTCTACAGGGTTTCCCTCAAACTCTGTTGTGGGTGTAGCTTGCTTGTGTTGTTTTGTGTATATGTTTGTGGCTCGCGTTCCACTCAAGTTATTAAACACCACAACCCCAGCGGGACGCTCCCTCACTATGATCCCAGTGGGAAACTGACATGAGCCCAGCACACTCCGACACCTTCAGGGTCATGCAAACACACTCCAGAGGTATTCTAGACACATGTACACACACATTCACAATTCACCCGTGACTGGCGCATGGAGGGCAGGCGCTGGTGTGTGTCCTTCTCTCAGTCTTTGGCAAGGCCTCCTTCCATTCCCACTGGGGCCGCTGAGGGTGTGTATCTCTTTGTTCGTGTGGACAGTCCTGCTTTTCAATGTGCTTGTGAGTTGGGCATCTCTGCGTGTGTGAATGTGGGTGTATGACCGTCACGCCTCTCGGTGAGTTAAATCTGTTTCTTCTCACCGCTCCATACACTACATGATGGATGGACTGTTTTAAAAAAGAGCTACTCTCTCTCTCCTTTTTCTGGATCTCCTCTTTCTTTTTCTCATATTCCCTCTGTTCATCTGTCTCTCCCAATACTCCTCACCTCCATTTCACGTTTCAGCACTAGAAAATTTATTTCAAAATTCAGTCATGAAAACGAATCTGTTTGTTTATTAGTGGTGTTTGCTGAGGCAGTTATTTAGGAGTTTCTTCAAGACTTAACACTAGAGGATGCCGAATGTTCATGCTGCTCGCTTCCATGCAATGAAACTGAATGGTGACTGGACCAAGTTTTGTTTGTTTAAAAAATTTAAAAGGGAAGTAAATTATAAATGTTCAATGGAATTATAAATTTTGCCTTAACAACTAACTGAAATAAATATGTGTATGTTGAAGTGCTGACAGAATTAAAAATGAAAGAAAAAAGCACATGACAAAATGTATCAAATTAGTCAAGTTCCAAAAACAAAAAAGGAGACATTATCTCAAAAATGGGACATTTTAGACTGAATGACCAGGTACCAGTGTTGTTCTTTTTAACTATAACTATAAAAAAAATACTAAAAAAAAAAACAATTCTAAATAAATAAAACTAATATAACACTGCCAGACTGTCAAGTTCCAAAAAAATGAAAAAAAATTAATGAATGTGGGAGAAATTGGACAGAAGACAGAAGTCCAAAATAGACAGATGTGACCTGCAGAAGCCATGATTAGAATATTCTGTTGGATTTCAAAGACATTCATTTTAGTCCCTCGGGTTTAGTCCCTTTGGTTGTAATATATACTGACATTTCTGAGTCTCAGCCCACATGTAAATTTGTGATAATTCCAAATTATTTAATTATACTATCAGATCACAGTGTAGTGAGCTGAATTCACCTTCAGCTGATCCAAGATGTTATTAAGAAATTATTCAAAAAGTCATGGCCAATCTGAACTGTGTTTTTTGAAGCTGCAGTAGTTTGTGTGCCCGATGCCCGAATTATTAATTACCTAAAAAAAAGTAAAAGAAAATTGTAGGCCAATTTGAGAGAGAAGTTGACTGAAGACCCATTGCTCTATGCTATCAAACATTGCTTTGCATCATTGCATCCTGACCACTGGCTCAACCAATAATGTTTTTGGTAGGACTAAATAATGTATTTCATGAGCAGAGAAAGGATTTGATATGGATGTGTTTTAGAATAAAAAATCATGCAAGTCAGCAGTACAATGCTCCATCTTGCTCTTTTCTTACACCTTACATCACTTCCAGACAAACCCCATGAGCCTTTACAAGCTGAAGAACATTAAAGAATGACATTTGGTTTTGATGAGCATGTATTGCATACATGTATTTTTATGAAAAAGAAGAGAAATAGTTCCTTGGTGAACTCATGCAGTCCAAATTCAATACAATACAAATCATGAATGATGCCCGAAAACATAGTGACAGTGATAAAAGTATATCAAATGGTGACTTCCATAACACAGAAGTCTTGTCAATATATTTAATAAATGAGTCCAACAGACACGAGTTCATTTGTCAAACCTTAATTGACTGAAAGTGGCTTTGAATGCTTTTTGATTTATTACTTGAATATACAGCGCAGCATTTGGGTCAAAACTGATGAGAGCGACTCCGATGGAAAGACGGTGACTGAATCTAAATCATTCAGATGACACACAGCCTGTATCTCCATCTCTTCAAATTACCGAAATCCCAAATGAAAGAACGCAGCACCCATGAGAAAAGCATGGTGAACGTAGTCCCTGCTTCTTGTGACCTTGACAGGTGGGAGTCCGGCTCAGATTTATTGTGGAACTGGTAAGAAAGACAGACGGACAGAGATAAAAGGGAGAGAAGGTAAAATTTGTTCATGTGACATTTGCTAAAAAGTCCATGCCACATACCATCATTTTAACTCCTCTCTTTCTGTCCCTCTCGTTTTCGCCTCTTGTCAAATTGAACCATGGGGAAATCATGCAGGCCAGACAATTGTAGTGTTTTGAGAAATGTGGTCTACATTCACAAGTAGTTCTCGATGTCAATTAGAGCACCCTTTCTGGCCTCAAAACACCACTAGAATTGTATTTTTTTTTCAACAATAAAACATTACCTTTGCGTGTTCCTAACACTTCTGAAACCATTTTTTTTTTTTTTGGCAGTAGAAATATTTAATAATCTAAATAATATAATTTTACCTGAAATTAGACTTTTTTGTGTGTGTGTGTTAGGGCTGGTAATTTAACGTTAAATTCACATTAATTAGATTAATTTATTATGGAGCAAAATAACCTGTTAAAATGATTAACGCATTTGACGCACTTGCCATTTCATACAGTCGACTGATGAGTAATATGAGGCAGAGCAACAACTTACTGCATGATGGAGCCTAGAGAATATCCCTAAAATTCAAGATATGGGGCAAAATGCCCATTTGAAATATGTCTCATATTTACATCGCATAGTTAAGAAATATCACACGAGAAGTATAGGCTAAGTGCATTATAACACAAGTGCAAATGTGATACATATCTTATAAAACAGTTCACTAAGTTAATATTGTGGTATTTTAGACAATGTTGTCTGTGTTGCTCAATTTTGCCAACCAAAATGTAAAGACAAATCAGAATTGTTAATCCCAGAGCAACCCACAGCGACTTGCTTTCATCTGAAAAAAGAACTTTGGACCAATGGCAACAGTACATTTCTTCTTTTTCCGCAGCCCAGGTAAGATGCCTTTGACATTGTCTGTGGTTCAGGAGTGGCTTAACAATAGGAATACGACAACTGTAGCCAAATTCGTTAACACTTCTGTGTGTGGTGGCTATTGATGCCTTGCAGGGGCGATTCTAGGATTTTTTCAACTGGGGGCACAAGAGGGGCCAGGATTAATACAGAGGGGCCAATCTTGTGTTGTTTGAACTGTATATATCCAAATCATTTCAACAGTTCAGTAACCTTTAAAATCAGTAATAAACAGTGATACCCTATTATATTTTAATAGCAGGTATTCACTGCTCTAAATAAAAAAAAATCAAATACAATTTGTATTAACTTTTCACTTTACAAAAGTGAAAGAAAAACTGTAATAAATAAAATAATCCAATGTATGAATAGTGTACAACTCACAAATAATAATAATATAATTTATTTATAATAGCCTTATATAATATATATATAATAGCCTTATTTATATAAATGCAGAATAACATTAATAATTCGTAGAAATAAATACACAATTATTTAATTAATATAACTAATATAAATTTAATATAATTTCATTATATGTTTTTGTTTATTATCCACATCCCATTCAATTTGCATAGCAGCAGTTGCAGTAAATTTGCATTGATGAATAAACAAAATCAACTTATGTCAAGGCTAATTAATCTTGAGCATATTGATTTAAAAATATCATATATCCATACTTTGTTAGAAAGCTACTTGTTCAAAAAGGTAGCTTTAATTTAACGTAAAATATGTGGATCCTATAAAACAGTTTAGAATAGCTTAATTAGTCCAGTGTTATTTTAGTATTAGTTATTTATTTTGCTATTTAATCATGCATTAAATAATTATGTATGATTTTTTTGAGAATGTTTCTTGGTGTCATCAAATGATGTTTTGTCAATAACTTCTGTCAAGGGAGGGAGAGAGAGCTTTCCAGGGTGCAGACAGCAATCGCGGAGCACCATGGTGATTTTAGAACGCCAACTGAATTTATTAGGAATCTACAGACGCAAATAGACTAAAGGTGTAGAAAAATAAAGACCTATATGTGTATTTTGGACTTTTTTTCACCACAAGTCTGATGTTACTGAAGACAAATCTCAAAATTGACCAGTAAAAAAAACAATGTTTTTGCATGTGTCTCACCCATATAGACTTAAAAAAAAAAGTCTCAAGTGTGGAGTGTTAGATAAACATTACACGATTTGTTTCGTCACCTCACTTGAGTGAAAAAAGTCGCTAATCGACTGCATGATTCAATAATGACTTTATTAGAAGTGCTATTATAGTTTTTTTTTAAACCATTGCTTTAAATTGCGTTGTTGCCTATATCGGCGCGTTCGGCCGGAAAAAAAAAGTAAATCGTAATGCAGTAAACCCCTTTTACATTCAGCATCAGAGGAGCATAGTAAATATAATGATTAGCATCTTGGTCTGCTCTAGGAGATAACATCGTCATCGAGCCTGGTCTGTCTAACACCGAAAGACGTTAACGTTAGTACCAAATACGTCTTGCACTGCAACAACTCGCTAATCGAAAAACATAAGCTATTTAAAACAGGTGGTTTTTTCGTTGGAAAACAGCAGCTCGCTGGTCCTCGTTGAGAAGCATCGCGACGCAATCATGAGTTATTTACTAAACTGAAAGATTATAATTTGAATTTGTGAGTGACAGACAAGTAGAAGGGTGGGGGCCCCCCAGGGGGCCAATCAGTTTTCAGGAGGGGCCAGTGCCCCCATGGCCCCTCCCCTGGCTACGCCACTGATGCCTTGACCCCAGCCTCAGTCCATTCCTTGTGAAGTTCTCTAAAATTCTTGAATCCAGTTTGCTTGACAATCCTCATAAGGCCGCGGTTCTCTCGGTTGGTTGTGCATCTTTTTTTCTACACTTTTTTTGTTCCACTCAACTTTCTGTTAACATGCTTGGATACAGCACTCTGTGAACATCCAGCTTATTGGCAATTAATTTTAGTGACTTACACTGCTTGTGAAGTCTGTCAATGATTGCCAGAGACCATTTTGAATGCTTAGGAAACCTTTGCAGGTGTTTTGAGTTGATAAGCTGATTGGCATGTCATCATATTCTAATTAGTTGAGATCGATAATTGGTGGGTTTTTGCTAAATGTGAGCCAAAATGATCACAATTAAAAGAACCAAAGACTTAAACTACTTTAGTCTGTGTGCATTGAATTTATTTAATACATGAGTTTCACAATTAGTTAAATTACTGACTAACTATACCTTTCGTCGACATTCTAATTTATTGAGAAGCACCTGTATATGCCTTTTTTTCTTACCTTATTACCTTATACCTCAATATCAAAAAATCAACAACATCACTTTACAAATTCCAGATTATTTAACTTTTTATTTAATTATTTGTTTTTGTACCATATTTGTACTGTAACTGTTTTTTCTTGTGTTTGTGTAAGTTTTGTGTGTAAAGACTTTTTATATTTCTGTGTAAAACAGAACAAATAACTCTTTGCAAATTGCTGATTATTTTATTGCTTTGTTGTTTTGTTTTTCTTACCCTATTTTGAAAAAGTTTTTTCTTGTTCTATGAGTAAACCAAGCACAATTTTGTTATTTTTCTGCTTAAAAAAAAAACAAACATTTGGCAACTTGCAAATTATTTTACTTCATTTATTTTTTTATTTTTTTATTATCCTAGTTTGAAAACTTTTTTAATGTGTACGGTAAATCTGTCTTAGTTTTGTTACGTTAAACCAAAAAAAAAAAACTGAATTAAAACTTTTTTTTACAGTTTCTCTCTAGATACCAAGAAATCATAATTGTCTGGATAGGTCCACAGATGGTCCAGCGGTGGTCCACCAGCTCAGAGGATGGTCACCCACACACACAGAACACACACAGTGTGGGATCAAAATCTATTTGGACAGGCTGTCACAATTCTGAGCATAGTAGGGCAGCTGTCTATGGCTGACTGGACAAGGAGCAGAGAAATCACAGCTGGACAGCACACACACTCCTCACTTTCAGCCCTCGGAACCCCAGAGACTTCACCAAGTTTGGTTGTCTGACTGTCTGCAACCTCGTCTGACCAGAAGAGCTGCGTGTCTGGTGTGAGTGTGTATTAAAGACTACTTCTGTTCCTGTCTTGTCCAGTTGCTGTCTCTCTCCTAATCCCACAATCAAATGTGACCCTGGACCACAAAACCAGTCTTAAGTCGCTGGGGTAAATTATTAGCAATAGACAAAAAAAAAACATTTTATGGGTCAGAATTACAGATTTTTCTTTTATGCCAAAAATCATTAGAATATTAAGTAAACATCATGTTCCATGAAGATATTTTGTAAATTTCCTACCGTAAATATACCAAAACCTAATTTCAGATTAATAATAATCATTGCTAAGAACTTAATTTGGAAACTTTAAAGGTGATTTTGTCAGTATTTAGATTTTTTTACACCCTCAAATTCTAGATTTTCAATTAGTTGTGTCTCAGCCAAATATTGTCCGATCCTAACAAACCATACATCAAAGGAAATATTATGATGTATAAATCTTATGGTTTTGTGGTTCAGGGTCACATATGTATCTGTACCTCATTGAGTCCTTCTTTCTGTCTTATTCTCTCTGTTTATGAGAACTTTTGCCTTTTACATTTTAAATATAAAACTTTTAATCTGTTTTAATCAAATAAAGTCTTAATTTCACAAAAAGATTATTATCAAATATATTTTTATGATTTATGTGCATTTCAAACAACTTTCTAAAATTCATAATTGAATAAGTAGGTCATCTAAAAGAGTATAACAATTGACACTGGCATCTCTCTGTGCTTCTATGATACACAGCAATTTTTTTTTTCTCACTTACTCTTTATTTACGCAGTTTGCATAAAGCCCCACCCACAGTTGCATCTCATTGTTAAAATGCCACTCCACATGAATAATTAACCTCCTAAATATGTTATCACTGGCTTCGATTAGCTTACATTTCACAGAATGTTTGCTTTCAAGCAGAGTTTGAATGTTCTGGGTGGATTGTGGTGTCAGATTTGTATCGTGAGCCTTCACAGAACATTGAATGTTTGTTTCGCTTTTAAAATTCTGGATGAACACTAAGGTTTCTACTCCAATGGGCCTTGTATGACTCTTCCAACCTGTGTGCTTGAGAATCTAGGTGTCTGAGTGGGTGGTGTGTGTGTGTGTGTGTGTGTGTGTGTGTGTGTGATCTGACAAGCCTCTAGAAGGGGCTGTCACACATCAGTGCATCTCTCTCTGTCTTTCCACATGAGTCCATCCCACCTTCCGTGTTTCAACTTCTTTCTTTCTTCCTCTCTCCCTTGTGCTCTCATGTAATTATTCCTATCCTCTGTCATCCTGTGTGCGTCACTCTTAATTGTCTCCCTAGCACCGCAACCCAAATTGAATTCTGCACATAGTTCCCCTCTCCATCTCCCCCGTCACTCAACGATCCCGACACAATCGTGCTCTTTCTCACACAAACACACACGGACCAACCATTTCTATTTGTAACTAATTCCTTGCGGGTCTTCAGTGTCTAATGTGAACTTGCTTGTGTTTGGACTTTTTTCCACCCTTTTCTCCACAGTCATTTATATATTTACTCTCCGACTCTGACCTGGTAATGGCAGCGTTTGTTTACCCATTAGATGTGGTCTCCTGTGGTGACAAAATGAACCGTAAGCATGTTGTGTCTGTGGGAGGTGTTGGCATGTCAGCCCCAAGCCAGTCGCCGGCTGTGTCATTACACTCTGAGCCATACACACACACAGTTCATCCACACTGGGTGTCCCTGTCAATCCATAAAGCTGAACAAATCCCAGGCCCACGTTGCTCTGTCATTCCGTCTGCCGGTCATTAGACAGTTACGACGCTATAAACGTTGTGTCTCACTCTCTCACAGAGACTCTGAAAAAACTCATCTAGGCCTGACAAGAGAAAGACACAACGTTCTGTTTCTGTCCGACGTCAAGACAGGCAAGCTATTCTGTTTTTTTTTTTTTTGTTTGTTTGTTTGTTGTTGTTTTTTTTTTTTTTTTTATGTTAAAGGGATAGTTCACCCAAACATGGAAATTCTGCCAATAAGTACTCACCCTCATGTCATTCCAAACTTTTTTCTTTTTTTTCTGTGGAACACAATGATAGATATTTTGAAAAAATGTTTCAGCAATTTTTTTTTTTTTATTTAAAAAAATAAATTGGACTGGACAATAAAAGTCAAAGGTCTCAAAAGGACATAAAGGTACACTGTAAAAAAAAAAATAATAATAATAATTTAAAAAAAAGAATTTAAATTACTACTATTAAGAATAAAACTTACTTTTTTATTGATTGCATGATATTCACACAATAGCAATACATTATTCGTAATTAACTGGTTCTCCCTAATTCCTCTTTTTCATCTTTTAAATGTTCTTTTCTAAAATAGTCTACTGCTTATGTACACTGCTTATGAAAGACTTGCCTTTTTGTGGACATTCACACAGAGATCAGTCCCTGGCTTTTCATTAAACTCACAAACCCTCTGCAGTCTTTTTTCGAACCCCAGTTTGGGAAACCTTGATGTAATGAAACATTCAATGCACTTCATGTTGTAAATAAATCTTGCTATTTGTATTTTTATATCAATATGGTACAGGATTATATTATTCAAAGAAATTTGATAATTGAGTTAGGTCAAAAGTAAACAAAATATGCAATCTAAAAATCTAATGGTCTGATTATATTAGCTAAAATGTGTGATGTAATGGATGACGTTATAACTACAATTTTTGTCATAATGTGGAATCTGTAATGGACTGCAATTTGTAAGTAATCTACCCAGCTCTGATTGCAAGTAATTAAAAATTACAAATTAAATTTAAAAAATCATCAATGACTACTCAATTGTGCCTACAACTTCTAACCGTATTTATTAAGTGATATAATGTTAAAACTAAATAACAAATAAATACATGTAAATTACTGATTAAAGATTTGAAAAAAATTATATAATCATAATTTGTCATGCTTTTTTTTTTACCATAAATCTAGTTTTTACTTACAAATACCATACATTTAACAATATTTTACAGTAAAATAATATATACATATATTATAATACATATAATGTGATGTTAAACGGTTTCATTTTTTCAGATAACATAATTAACAGGTTTTAATGTAATAACAAATGTAAAAATGACAAACTTTTCAAAATTATTTTAAATGTTCAAATAATTTTAACATACTTTTACTGTCTTCTCATTCTAAATCTATGGGTTCGATGTGTTACATTGAGTTTCATACTGTGTCATTAAGAATGGTTTTAATTGCAATGTTTCTATTATCATTTATCAGAAATGGTCATTTAGACACAATGAAAAATGAAACGAGATGCTTGAGGAAGAGTATCCACAAGTTCCAAGGGCTGTTTGTGTGTGCAAGGTGCTTGTGCTTAAAACCCTGTGCTTCATTATATCTTGATGATTTTGCAGACCTTGGCACACATGCATACAAGCTCACACTCACACATAAGTATACACACACTTAAACATATGAAAGAAAGAGCCACAGTGCCATCTACTGATCACACAGCCTGTACTCTCTCTCTATCTCTCTTTCTCGTAGTAGTTGCAGAGATGGCTTCCTCCATCATGCACCCCTCCTATCAATAACAGGTAGACACGGCAGTGCTAGATTGCAGAAGCAGCTTGTTTGTGTTATTGTGAGGCTTTGGATGTGAGTTGAGGGAAAAGAGACGAGTGCGAGTGCATGGAACCGACAAACTGAGGAAATAGTGAGCATGTCAGTGGTCAGCCCCTAATTTCTTAGATATTTCAGATCTACAATTATATTATCATATACAATAAAGAATTATTTTTTATCACATACAGTGAAGATGTTTGCACTTAAAAGCAAAACAGAAGTATTTTTAGTTGTGTTCTAAAACCCTCTTTTTTTATCATCCTCTTTAGGTCTTACAACATGTCCACACTGGAATTGAATTCGATTTTGAATGGGTAAAATATATGTATTTTTAAACTTAACTATTTATAACAGTGTTATTTTATATTATACATATTTCTGTTTAGCTGTATTTTTATTTCAGTTTTAGTCATTTTAGTAATAGAACTCAAAATGATATTAATTTTAGTGAAGTAGAAGTTATCATCTAATGGTTGCCTTAAATTGATTTTTATGCAGGCAGCTCAGCAGTTTGGGAACATCCGCAATGATGATGATAACCCGATTGTGTGGGAGGATTGACATTGTTTTAAATAAAAATAAAACATGCTCAAGAAAACACAGACAGCCGTAGTAGCTGCTGTCAGGAGTTCAGAGCGATGAGGGAAAGAAGTTCAGGTGGGATCAGCTTAAAGACACACTCAACATTCTTATTCACATCTTCCATAACAGGATGTGACAAGTTCTATAAAGGCTCCAAAACTCAAACCTATAAACTTACACAGACGCAGGCAAACATAGATGGCAACATCAAGATCAGGACCCCGTAACCATTTTGGTTAGCAAGAGACCATCAGATCCATGAGTGGATCCATTTAGCCCTTTACATAGCTACACTCCATCCCAAGAGATAGACAGAGAGAGAGAGAGAGAGAGAGAGAGAGGGATGACCATTTTCCACAGCCAGAGGGTCCTATTTATGGTCTTACATCATCTCATACACAATACACCAGCTAATGGCGTGTAATAATCCCCCATAAAGACTTAATGTGCTTAATGTGTGGGGTCAGCAGAACAATTCTTGAAATGACATTACACACAAAAACCTTCCAATCAGACTGAAGAAGCGCCAGGCCATGGCAAACCAAGGATGGTAGTTGTTTTATTGCTGGATCTTCACGTTATTAACGCAATAGTTCACTGGAAAATGAAAATTCAGACATTATTTAATCATCTTCATGTTGATCAAAGCACATATGAGTTTCTTTCTAATGTGGAACTCAAAAGGAGAAGTTTAGCAGAATGTTCAAACTGCTCTTTTCCATTCACTGAGAATCTGCTGGGAGTGTTATTGCCTTAAAATGTGTCAGTATATGGCTTTCCAGGTTTTACATCAAGGACATTAAAAACTGTGGGAAAAAGTACATTTTAGCCTACTTTTATAAAATGTATCCTTTTGTGTTTCACAGAAGAAAAAATGTCATATGTGTTTGGAACAAGATTGTGGTGATTAAACTGTCCATTTAAGGTTTGCCAAGAGCAGAATCACTTCAAGCTGGGTGAGGTGAATGTTAACAGTGAACTTAGAAAAGTTAAAAAATAACTTTCTTTTACCATGTTCAAAGAATAGAGAGGGTGGTGAGATCTAACAGACATGTGAAGTACATACAGTACCATGGTACTGAATAATTACCAAACTCATATACAGTAGAATACAAAGGTACTTCAATTAATATCAGAATATTACCCTTTCTAAATAAGTAATGTGGTGGCACCATGGTAAAGTGATGGTATCAGATAGTAGAAATGAAATTAATGTACCATTATTGTATTTTAATGGTACTTCCAAAAAATATTAAGGGTACTACCATGCAGCATGTCAAAAATACCATGATAGTATCATGTACATGTCCATAATACCAATGTACTTCAAAGAATACCATAATATTATCCTTACTAAAAAGTAAAGTTGCAGTATCATAGTATATTGATATCATGGTATAATATCAGATGCTCATACTTACAATAACACAAGTGCTTAGATATTAGGAAATACCAAGGTATTGAATTTCACCTGGTACTATCATGCTACCATATGCAAAAATAATAATAATATCATGGTAATTTCATGGTATTTTTTTTTTTTCTAAATGCTTTGATTTTTACCATGTTACTGAATAGCATCATATTCATATATCATGTTTTTTTTACAAAGTACACTTCAAAGAATACCATAATATTACACATCAAAAAATGCAATGTGGCAGTACAATGGTATACTGATGTCATCAGATGCTTAAACTTTGCTTTTCGAAAAAGTACCATAGTATCGAAATTCAGGTACCATTGTGTCAAAGCACAGAAGAGAAAGATGAGGGAGAGTTGATGTGTGACTTCCTTAAACAGGAGAGTGAAGGTCACGTCTATGGTCAGCCTGATATAAAGTCAGTGAGCTCTCATTCCGTCGCTGTGGAGATGAAACAGTTGCTAAGGTGTGCTGCTGCTGCTGTGTTTGGTGGCTAGTAATGCTCAGCGTCTGGTCATCCTTGCTCTCAGTGTTTTTTTTTTTTTTAATGTATTTTTTCCTCTAAAATCCCAAGTGCTTACTTCATTCTTCCCTTCTTATCTACTGATGACAGAAGTCTAGTCCACAACTCAGAGAGAACCCTTCACCCTGAAATAACAACACACACACACACACAAGTGATCACGCTTTTCTCTGTCCTCCTCTGTGGATCTGTCTTCGTCTATTCTGTCTTCAGTTCCTAACTATACATCACCCTTTTTTAACTTTTTTAAAAATCTATTTACAATTGAATATACCTGTTTTTTCTTTTAAAGTATATTTTAGAGTTTATTCCTGTGATGAAAAAGCTGCATTCCCAGCAGTCATTAATGTAGTCTTCAGACATTATTCTTTAGAAATCATTCGAATGTGTTCATTTGGTGCTCAAAAGACATTTTTTATGATCGTCAATGCTGACAACAGTTTTAACATTTTTAAAAGATAAAAACTATCATCATGTCATGTTTTCCCAAGAAATGTTAAGCAGCAAAACCTGGTTTCAATTTGACAATAATTTGACAATAATTTGACAATACGTGAGCCGTAATAACTGCTTATATCTGATCTATATATATATTCCCCTTACTTCTTGTATTCAGATTAATTCCTTTGGGACTATTTTTCAGTGCCTTTTAGCCTATGAATTCCAATTCCTAGACTGAGATCCCAAAGCATTTTATATTCTAATTGAAGTCCTCATGATCCCAAATGGAGGGCTCTTGATTCTAAATGACACATTAGATGAATCTTGATGGTGAATTCCCTCTGATCTTGGCACGCGTATCTTTATTTTTAGTGCAGTTTCTCTGAGACGTATGAGCACTTGGAGTCCTGATTAGCTGGTTGCACTCAGCACCTAGTAAAATTAATTGTAATTCATTCACAATGGCATCAGATTCACGCAGATGTCTTTTGGCAGCTGGGATATGTCAATATCAAATATATGCCCTAAAGAAATCACAGGATGATGGTCTTGCTGAAAGATGTTTGCGTATGAAGTCAGTTTTATCAAGCCTGTACTTTTAAATTCGTGTTTATCAAAATGGATATATTTGAAACAATTTCCTTTTGAAGTCAATGTAGTTGTAATGGGTGCAGTCTAAAATGTGTATTTTTGAGATGTTATATTTGGTAATTTCAAGTGTTTTAACTCTTAATCGATCTTAATAGCAGCCTGTGTGAATTTTTCAAAAAGTGACATGACATTTGAATGAATTAAGATCAATGTTGTATCACAGGTGTTTTGTTAATGTTCTTTCTTGTTTCAGTCTATTGAAATAATTGAAAACCGCTTGTTTTTATAAACATTGTAACATCTTAGATGATTCTAGCACATTACCTGTCAGTTCATCAGCACTGAAAACATTCTTTTTCCTTTGTCAGTTTTGAGTTCTGACATGTGGTGCTGTCAGATTGCAGTTTGTGTTGTGTAACTTGATTTGTGTCACATTTATTTGTGCACATTCTGTATGTCTCTCTGGTAATTGTTATCTGTAATTACCCTTACAACAACAAAAAAGAATTCTATAATAACCATTTTTTTGCCATGAGTACCACAGTTACTACAGTTATTTTTGTTAGGGTTAGAATAAATGAATAAATATTCTGAAAGCTTGGTCTGTTTACAGGAGGTAACATTTTAAAGAGGGTCATATGATGTTGCTAAAAATAACATTATTTTGTGTATTTGGTGTAATGAAATTTGTGTTTATGTGGTTTAAGATATAAAAAAACATGTTATTTTCCACATACATTATTGTTTCTCCTCTGCATTTCTGAAACACGTCAATTTTTACAAAGCTCATCATCTGAAAAGTGAGGTTTGCTCTAATTGGCCAGCTATCCAGTGTGTTGTGATTGGGCGAATATCTCAAGTGTGTGATGGAAATATTATGCCCCTTGCCATATTGTGATGCTGTGTGTCCTGGTCAGAACACCGAAGTGACAAGACAATAACAATAAAACCCATTACAAACCAGCTATTTGTTGCATCCAGTGGGGACATAATTACAGATTGTAATGATTTATACTGTGTTTTTACGTGTTGCATTGCATCGTGCTGTGTAAACATAAAACCATGTCTGCATTTATGATTGGAGAAACAACAAATAAGCCTACTCTACACTGCTCAAAACTCACGTTTGAATCATAAGTGGCAAATCCTTTACATATGTAAATGTACTTACAGACTGTTAGTCAGGACAGCTGCCATTGTAGTCTACTCTTCCAGGATCAGGAAACAGTCCTCAATAAAATGTGCTGCACACATCTGAATATTTGGGTTGAACTGTACTGGAACAGTGTTGTAAATACAACTTAACCACTTATTTCTAGTCATGTGCTCTTTTGGATGACCAAACAAAGTATAGTTTCACTTTCACAATGAAACACACAGCACCTACACAACATGGCAGCAGGAAAAATACTACAGCGAGAATTAAAGTTACACCTTCTTTCTTTGTGTGAACATTTGGGCGGTGTTATGCAAATCTTCCCACATTGTGACATAGACATGAGGGGGCGTGTTTAAACAAGGTGTTTAGGGGAGCGTGGACGAGTCTTAACTTTTATAAAGAACATCTCTTTGGGTTGGAGACTTTACGGATCTTATGAATTCACGAACAGCATGTAACAATCCAAAGAAATTTGAAATCACATCATATGACCATTTTAAATTATGTAGATTTACTTATTTCTAGATTAATTCTGATTAATTCTATTTGACTGTTGCTACAATATTTCGTGAGTGTTTATACCTGCAATGAAGGTGGTTTAGACATATAGCTGTTTCATGATTGTGCAAATTACATTTAAATCAAGAAAGTTGAGAACCAAGATACATTTTAAGTAAATAAATCTAAAATAAATAAATAAATGAGAAACAGTCAGAATTACAGTGTAGGTGGAAATATTTTCCTAAGGGCGGATAAAGCAGAGGATTAGAGAGAAAATCGGGCTAGAGAGAGAGAGAGAGAGAGAGAGAATAAAAGGATTCAGACAGATATATATGAAAATATGCTTTTCCATATGTTTTCCTTTGGATTCACCAAAGGACCTCTTTTTATTTGAGCTTTGTTTCTTGGAATTTTAGCAATTGCTTCTGTTTTATTTTCTTTTGTTAAATATGGTTAGTAATTTTTGCTAGCTTAACAAACGTGATTTGTGTGATTTTTATATTTCTTTGGCAATAAATATTTAATATATTTTAAAATTAAATGAGCTTAAAAATATAAATTAAATTAATTTTTAAAAAAACAACAGGTTTTAAATTTGAGCTTGGCAAATCCAGTTAACAAAACGATTTATGTTCATAATTAGTAATTAAAAAATTGTAAGTAAAAAATTCTTTTACAACAGTAATATTTTTGTTTTGATTCAAGGAACCCAATTTCAGTCAATTGTCTGGCTTTGCTTATTGTCATTTGTCCTTACTCACCAGGACCACAATCTTCTTTATTTTCTTCTCTTCGCCAATCATGGTGTGCTCAAGGTGTCCTCCGAAGACAGTATCAGACATTATGAATGCTTGTTGATTTTGTCAAGGTAATAACCTGAGCAGTACATGTCTTAGCTCTTAGATAATTGGATAATGAGAAACTTCCGCCATGAAACAGATGGTACAGGTCTGAAAGCAAAGTGACACAAAAAGATTGTCTGAGCTTTTCTGACTTTAATTGGAGTGCAAGAAATGATCCTATTGGACATGCAGATGAGCATTTCTCTCAGCAGAAAAAGAAACAGAGTTAAGTGGAGTGAGACGAGTCAGTTTTATCTTATGCCTGCTATATATGCTCTATGGAATTCTGATATCACCACAGCCGGAAGATAAAGAAGCATATGACTCAGCCAAAGCAATAATAAAATTTTCCCTCTCTCTCTCTCTCTCTCTCTCTCTCTCTCCCAGGTTTAGTCACCTTCTTTATTGTGGCTTATGAAATATAATAATAGTATGATAGTACTTGACAAGCAATTAATGCCCTTTTGTTTTCTGTTTTTGAGGAGCTTTTTAATCGAGAAAAGGGCAAGATGCCTCAGACATTTTCTATTAATTAAGCAAAGAGACTTGTTTAACTAATTGATGAATTTCCATTGACTACTTAGATTTTTTCAAAATGGTTATTTAATGTTTTGTAGGGTAATCAAGATGTTGCACAGTCCATTAATCCTTATTCAACATTTAATTAGAAAGCTTTCTAAATGCTTGCAGAACCACAAATATTCCTGCATACAAAGGTCATTTAAGACGTATTATAGAAGACATTACAGAATATGATTGCGAGTATAATTTTAATTTTCAAACAAAAAAAATTAAATAATAAAGACACACGCTGATGTATTATTGGCACAGTACTAACAGTTAACCTTTGCTGCACCAACTAAAAAATAATTCCAAACAAAGCCACAGCAGAATTAAACCTGTAGTGCCGTTCCTAAATGAAATCAGTTTAGTGAATAATTCAATGACTCACCTCTACTTTTTTTGTACCTAAATAAATAAGATTTTATTCAATATCACCCCTTATACCCTAATTTACTATAACATTACTCCACTAATATAGTCCCCTGAATGAGCGCATTAAAATGAGTGAGTGATTTTGGTTGGACTATGGTTTCAGACACCACTTCAAATGGCTGTAGGCTAGCTGCGAGAAAACTGTTAGTGTCCTGACATATTAATTTCCATGTGTTAGCATGGTATCTGGCGTACTGTGTCCGAATTTGCTTGCTTATTTTCAATCACTCATCCAGTAGATTATGTTAGTGGAGTAATAAAGGAAATAATGAATGAGGGTATGAAGGTGCTTAAGTCTTATTTATTCAGGAACAAAACAAGTATAAGTAGGTCATTGAATTAATCAAGGAACTGAATCTCTGATTCTCCAAAATATCAATAACTAATTTTAGACAAAAATCGAAGTTATGGTCTTTTGCCTTTGCACTGCAGTTTTGTTTAGCTAGTTTGTTTTGTCAGTGATATTAATCAATAAAAATCTGTGCACATCAGGATGTAAATGTTTTTTTGGCTGTCTGACTGCAGCATTGGTCTTCAGCTCACCCATCTGTGGCTCTCAGACAATTGGAAGTTGATATTCCATCAAACTGACCCTCGTGCACAAACAGAACATCTCGCTGTGAATTAACCACTTTATGAACAACTCCACAGTTACAACGATCGCTTTAGAGCGTGACCTCTAAATGTCTTGTGGAAAGACTCATGGCTCCGTCTCTTGTGTCTCCACTGCCTCATTCTCTTTCTTCATGGGTTTAGTATTGACAGAAAAGCTGAGAGTATCCAGATAACGTTTTCAACCTTGTCTCTCCGCATACTCTCCCATTTATGGCCATATAAAGTTCAATACTGTTATTTTGTGATTTAGTGTCTCTGCTAGCCCTGCAGGCCGTGCCCTCAGTGGACCCGCTCATCTTGTTCTCATCCAGTCATTCATTTTCCTGTGCACCGTGATTGGGTTATACCGAAATGTTCATTCATCACACAGAACGACCTTTATTCCACTATCAATCAGCTGGTGTCGTGCGGGTAAAGGCTCTCCTCAGCAGCCCTCCCCCCTCCAGCACTTCCACACAGCACAAACAGCCTGATAATGTTGTGTTGCCTGCCATCCTCTCTTATTACTGCCTCCCAACTCAGATTTATCATCTTCCCCTCTCCTTAAAATCTGTAAAAATAACCTCCGCTTTGCGAGTGTGGTTCTTCATCATCCTTTAGTTTTAGGCCTCCTTCTTTTATAGTGGCCTTTAATGGGCTTCACTGATGTGCGTGCGTGAGACAGTGTATTGTACTAATGTTTATGATTATGACAGAGTTATAAAGGAAAATATTCTCCCTGACAGCCCCATTTTTATTCAGAAGCGCTTTTTTATAGAAACACGTTTTTGGAGCTCAGAGTGCAATGATTGATATTTTTTTGTGATGAAAAAAAAACTATAAATGTCAAAATTAGCTCTGATGGAAAAGAAAAACGCTTTGTTAACTGCCACTAGACACTATTGCAGGTTCAAAACATTTGTTTGTTAATGTGTTTTCCAATAGATAGGAATCAATATTTTAGTGCAGATATTACCTGCCTGTGACAAATGGATGGAAAGGGCAAAAGCGACAGGTAAACAGGTCCATTATGGATATAATGGAATCAAATAACAAACATGATTCATTCTTATTTTTAAAAAAGGAAGTGACAATATTCACCCCTCCCTTCGGTGTTCAGGGTTGTATCTTATGTGTATTAAGAGTTCCATTTCCCTATAGCTAACGCTGTTCAGCTAGCAAAAATATCTCTGAAAACATGCCAGTACCCAATCTACCCATTCCGTTCTGAACAGATCTCCTGTCAATTATAAAATGTCAGTGCATAAATTCTCCCTGATTTAAAAAAACATGAGTGGAAGGCCATCTGATTGATTTCGCTCTGCTCCTAACAAGAAGCAATTTGTACTCTGCTATTTGCCCCAGTGAATAGATTACATGTGGAGAGAACAACTGCTCCTCCAAATGTGATTACTCAGAGTCTCTGTGTGAAATTTGAGTACGGGCCTGGATGTGATTCTTTCTACTGGGTTCTGTTTTTATTTATATATGTTAAATATATTAGTGATGTGTCCTGCCTCCCTGCATTCCTTACAGATGGACTTGAGTAACATCTTTTTCCTTGCTATAGGCTAATACATATAAGTAATTAAAACATGAATGATACACACATTAATATAATATAAATAATATAAACTACATATTTTATAAGTGTATATATTTAAAGCTTATTAATATATACTAACATAATTAATAAATAAATTACCCTACATTTACCAGCAATTTAATTACATATTAACAGATTAGGCTACATGATGCTTGTTTCTAAACTCTGAGTTTGAGCTAATGACATTGTAACATTAACCCTTTAAAGGGCTCCATTTTCACCAAGTTATGATATCAGAAATGTTTCTGTATAAAACAGAACTAATTTAAAAATCTTTTTAATAAAGCCCTTCTTTCGTTAGCCGTGACCTTCGCTCTCAGGTACCGAGCGCGCATTCAGCTCACGCCGGCAGTGCGCGCTCCAGTCAGAGCTCGTGTCAGGAGTTCGGCAGCGCGAGAGCGGCGGCTCGGTAATTAGTCACTGTTAATATTCATTTAACGGACAGCGGCTGTAATTAAAAACCCGTGTTCCGTTTTATTAGCAGCTAATTTGTAGTTTACGCAAGCGCCTATTGATTATACGCATGGGTTTGTTGAGAGAAGTTAAAGCTCGGCTGCTTATAAAGAGGTTTTATATTATACTTCAGCGAACAGATACTCAAGGTTTCACGAGACCTAGTTTAATATTGCAGCAGACCAAATAATTAAAAAAAGGATTTAAGAAATCATACTGAGGAAGGTTTAGGCACATTTATCTATTATAATTATATCTATTACATTTTCTGTTGAAACCCTGAAGAGACTTTCTGAGATTTTCTACATTATTTTCTACATAATTTTACAATTAGAACATCTGTTACCAAGCTCCAAAACAGAAAAAAAATAAAGAAGGAGAAATTGTTTCATTTCCACATTTACCATCTCCTTTATTTAATGGTTATATTAATTTCAGTCTAAAATTATTAATTCAAATTGAATAGATATTTGGTGCTGAATGGAATATACTTACTGCTGAGTTTAGTGCCACATTTCTGATAAATGATTTATTAATTTGTGATAATAAAAGCCATTTTATTGCCATTACACCCACATTAAAACATGCTACATTATTAACTTTGATTAGACTGCAATGGAGTTTGTTCTCTAACATCACAATGGAACCAAGTTGCAAGTGATTACTGCATAAAAAGGCTAGTTATAAGCCAGTTTTGACTTCATCTGTGATTTTCAGCTGGTCATTTGTCTGCCAAATCCCACAGGTCAGATTCTGGCTGAACCCAGTCTTCTCCCATGATGCTTTGCAGCGTGAAGTCTTGAAAATACTCAAGTCGATGACTGTTCAGATGAGAGAAGAAATCAGAATATCCTGGTGATGTTAAGATCCAATTAAAGGAAACCAAAATCATTTTACGATATCTAAACTTACAAGTCTGGTCCCTGTCCTTCTTGTAGGTCTTCTCTAGGAACAGGATACAGAGCCTCATAGGTCCTTCCTGCTCCAGAGCCATGGATGGCATAGGAATTCATCTTATTAATGCCCTGAGGGAAATACCTCCAAGGTAGAAGTGCTTCTCCCTTCCACTTGTTGCCCTCTATATCGGCTTTGAATAGTAGAGGGAGCTGTTGCTGTAACGGGTAATAGCATAAAAAGTATTACAAAATAACCAGCTTATGGTAAAAAAATGTCATGAAAATACTAATATATTATATATATATATATGTGTGTGTGTGTGTGTGTGTGTGTGTGTGTGTAAAATAATAATAAAACGCTTTGGATAAAAGTTTCTGCTAAATAACTAAATGTAACTGTAAACGTAAAAGCTGAAAACCACAATAAACTGATGTACAATGTGTATTATGTTACCATAAATGCATTATGTTTTCCATTCAATAGCAGAATCAGGTGTTGTCCATGTCTGTGATATCAAAACATTAGTCAGTTACACATTAGCAATGACAAATCTTCATGCTGTCTGAAAAACACTGTAGGCTTAACTTACGGGCAGACTTCCACCTCCAGATACTGCTCAGTGTTGTTGTTCAGGAAAAATGACTCTACCACTGGAAAATTTGTCAAAGAGCAAAAACTGTCAGTTGGAAATTTACAGAAAAACAGCGGAAGGTAGACATTTATATTAGTGTTTCATAAACTTTTTCCTTTAATTTGCGATCAAGTTTCCAAAGTTCAATCTCTTTTACTTCTCTGATAATTATCTGGATAGTCCAAGGATCAGGGCTGCATGTGCATATACAACAAGATAAGCTGATTGCACTATTTTTTTTATATTTGTTTCACATGAAAGTAAGAAACCAACTCTATAAACCAAAATGTACAAATCTGACCACAATTATAGTACAGATGAACATACCCTCATAGTCCCAGAGACCAGGAAACGGCTCTCCAGGTGGTCCAGCGGGTGCAGGGGGGTCATTAAAGAAAGGAGCAGTCACTTGCATTAACAGTCCATCCTCGCCAGGTGAGAAGCGAATCTTTACCGGCTCATGATCCACAGGTACGCTGTCCCAGGTATGCTTGATATGGAACTCCATGGCAGTCAGGAGGATACAACCGACGCAGACACTGTTGAGCATGGTAAAATCTTATTTTCTTCTATCAAGAGCTGAAATAATAATAAATGACTATCTAGCTGAATTTAAAAAATAAAGTTCTCAACAGCTTTACTTCTTATTTGTCTACGTATATATATAAATGTTAAGTATCAGTATATATCCACAGTTCTGTGCTCTAATACATCTTAACCAGCTCAGGACACAGGACTGTCTGATATGAAATAAAGTTCAACAGTCATTGATAAGCTAAACATCTGATATCATAAACCCTGATATCGTGGGAAAAACACTTCCTGATTTCTGGCATATATCAACTAAGCGTCCAACAAAAGTTTCTGTAGTCAGAGGCATAGTCTGTATTAAAAAAAAAAAACGAAAGCAAAATATTTAAGTAAATTAAAGTCTTACCCTATTCCATCACATCGAGGGTCCTCATTTTTTATAGTTCCTCAATTCAAGAGCCATGAAAAACAGGAACTCCATAAAACGCTCGGAACGCAGACGAGTCCAAGTTTCCAGGGGACATTTGAATAAGTTGCATCGCGTCCGTGGAGATGAATCTGATTGGCTGGGAGGCTCTTTAAAGTAAACTACAACGCGGAAGGATTTGTAGGTTCCTGATATCGATCTTTATAAATTAACATTTATTTACGTTTTTCTGCTACTTCTTTAATATATTTTATATTACGCGATGAAAAAAAAGCATTTGTAGTTTTTAAGTTTATATGACAGAGTGTTTAGCACGTTTAAAATGAATGTTGAAATATGTGTAGCCTCTAGCCTGCTAACGTTAGTTAGCCAAATCTCCGCATGGATACCAATGACGCTTAATGCTGTTGCTGAGATTACAGACCGAGTTCGCATTTTCATTTAATCTATTGAAGATTCTATAATTTTGTGATAATCTAATTTAATCATGTACGTTTACTCGATTAGACCAAAATGATAAATGATATGGTTCTACAGAGTCAGTTAATTAATGGTAAACCAATATTCCTCCACAAAGACAGTCTCCAGGGGATTCATTTGTGCTGGTTGTGTCTAAACTGACTGCTTCAGTTAGGCAAATTGTCCCCCGTTGCGTACAACCTGCCTGCCCACCCACTTACTAAATGTTATTATAGTTATGTTGATGATACAGTTTTGCAAAGCATATGGTTTGCAGTAAAGTTTGTCCTAACAAAGTTTATTGCTGTTGCAGATGCAAAAATGACAAAAGAAGTCGAGTTTCTTCAAGATCAAGGTGAAACACAGGCTAGATAACAGAAATAATGGTGTGCAGATACATGCACGGTTTTACAATCACGCATATTCATCAGCACTTGAACTTCGTTTGGTGTTTTATCAGTGAATCGTCTAAACTCTGTCCTGGATCAGTATCAGGATGAAGTTCCTCCTCCTTCCTCACTATCACAGGTTAGTTATATGAGATTTAGAGTTTGACACCCCTGATGTAGACGTGATGTAGATCATCTCTAGATATTTTTTTAGTAAACTCCTATGGTGCATAATTAATTCTTTAAGTGTAAAAGACAGTTCAATAACTACATAAATACAAGTTCTATTATCATTCTCGCCCTCATGTTGATCCAAATATGTATGACTGTTTTCTTCTTCGTGTAATGCATAAGATGTTAAGTAGAATGTGAGAACTAACCGCTTCAGTCATCATTCACTGTTATTGTATTAGATTATATGAGCTCATCCAGTCTCTCTCTGTCTCCTGAATGATTTTCTGTTTCTTAATCTAGATTTTTTTTCCCTCTTATCACAGCATTTATCAATGTTTAGTCCCATGACTTTAGGAACAAATTTTTAAAACAGGATGGTATAAGGACAAGAAAAATGGTTCTGATTCAGAACTGTTCACATTAAATTGTTCTCTGAATGTCTTCGCTTCTAGTTTTTGATTAAAGCCTGTCTTTTCTACTCTTTTCTCATCCTCTCACCATTTGTCTTATCTAATTGCTTTGCGTCTCTATCTTGTCTCTTCTCTCTCTCTCATCTTGCGTCTATTATTCTCATCTTTGCTTGTCTCATCTTTGCTTTATTTCTTCTCTTTGCATTTATTCTTGGATCATCTTGACTGCTCTTTTTTTCTATCCTGTCTCTTCTTTGTTTATATGTACACTTTAACGGTTTAATTATTATTTATTATTAAATGTTGCATGCACTTAAAAAAATACAAATAAAAGAAATTAATATCTTCCTCAGTATTTTTGTTTTTGTTTTTCACGTCATTATCAAAACTATCTAAAAATCTTTCAATCAAAATGCATTTACTTAAAAGGGTAGTTCACCCAAAAATGAAAATTCTGTCATCTTTAACTCACCCTCACGTCATTCCAAACCTGTATGAGTTGCTTTCGTTTGTTGAACATAAAAGAATATATTTTGAAGATGGTGGTTGCCATTGACTTCAGTAGTATTTTTTTTTCCTACTATGGATGTCAATGGCAACCATCAACTGTTTATTACCAGCAATCAAAATATCTTATATCTTCACATAAGAAAGCAAATCATACAGGTTTGGAACGAAATGAGGGTAAGTAAATGCTGACAGAAATGTAAATTTGTGTAGATTTTTTTTTTTTTTTTTCTTGGTCTTAAAAGTCTTAATGTAACTTTGTAAAGCCTGCAGTAATCCTGAATAAAGCCTCTTGGAATATTGTGTGTAGACTAAAAATTCATTCATTTTTTTTTGTCTTTATAAGACTGGTGATCTGGTCATGGAATCTGCAGTTCCCTGGCGCTCAGACAGAGGGTGAGTCTCTACAACCAATTAAAAACCTACTACTACAACCTCTAGCTGAAGTTCCCTAATATTTTAATCATGCATCCAGTTCGTAATTAAAAATCAAAAAACCTTTTCATGAACACCGTACCGCTGTAAATAATCTCATTTTGATAGAGTGGCTCAAACTTGTACTGAACTTAAAGAGACACATTGTTATGAATGTTCTGTTTATTTTTCATACCGTTGACCTTTTTTTTATTGTGTGTGTGTGTGTGTGTACATATGACATAGCTTTCTATAAAAAATACTTTATTAATTATGTAATACACATTGTTTTCAGTCTAATGGCTCCTCTAATTGAAGAATATGACAGACACATACAACAAATGGAGATGCAGCTCAAGTTCTATCAGGTACACAGTGCATGAAGGCTTTCACTATGCTACCCTACACAAACACTTACACACCATAAATGCTCATATTACAGTGAGGTTTAACTACTGTCTGGGCTTGATGGGGCTGATTTCATGCTGTCAGCTTTAAATTGCAGTTTAATTCCAAGTCAAGTGAACTTGTCCTATAATAAGTTTGCCATTCAGGAGTACACTGTCTCTCAATCATGCTCCTCCCACCACTCAGTCACATGCTTGTTTCTCTCTGTCAAACACTTAGAGGCAGATGACAGACGTCAAGGCCAGCCTGGAGCAGGTGGTTAAGGAAAATGAGCGGTAAGATCTTTCGAATGGATCTCCTGCTGATAACCCTCAGAATTGTAACAAAAAAACTCTTGAAATATTTCAGTTTGTGTGCAATGAATCTAGATTATAAGAAAGTTAGCTTTTTATTATTATTATTAAATTACAAAAAATAAAGCACTTTTCCATGTTATTAATTTTTTTTAGATGCACCTGTATATTACAGAAATATTACAATTATAGGAAACGTGCTTTTACATAAACCATGCCTTTAAAAGTGTCTACTTCTAATAATTTGATTTATGTTGATTATATGTTCACCTGCCAATTTATTACTAAGTTCTTGAATGCATAAAAGTCGGTTAATATTTCAGAGCAAATTAAAGCATGTCCACAGATAATAGGTTTACGAAGGTTGACCTTTTGCATTAACTGTGTATATACATTTTTATTCACAGGCTTCATGCAGAGCAGAAAATGTCCATTGAAAAGCAGTTGCAGTCTCTGTCCGCTGGAACAGGAGGAGATGTGACAGTGGACGCAGTCACCATTAGCAATCTAGAGGAGCAGGTCAAGTGTGCCATTGAGGTGAATAGCCAGACCTGTTCCAAACCACCTCTAAACTCCCATGAGTCAGTCTGTGCCACCACAAGCCCACAGGCACTTTCCTGGCCATGTATTCTGACTCGAGGAGTGATCCAGGGTTATTTCTGCTTTAAAGCTTCGTTCTTTAGCTAATAGGTGATAAGATGGCGTGGGTCGTGTTGTGCGGAACGAATGGGTTATAATCAGTGTGGAGTACACTCCAGTTGCTCCTGAGGATTACATATCAACACTTGACATTACAGAGTAATGAGATATTAGTGTGTCACTCATCAAGCATTCCACTTTCATCATGACATAGCCCTCCTTTAGGGGAGCAGTTCACCAGAATGTTATATTGCAAATCACATCTATACCTCTCTAGAGAGCACATCAGGTCAAGTCAAGTCTCAAGTGACTTTTTTTTTTTTGTGGACTTTCCCATTCATATTCACATTTCTAATTTCTTAATTAACTTAGAATTAAGTAATTAGCTCTAAATAGTTAAAAGGAGAATAGTAACTGCATAGCTATATTATATCTATCGGTTACATAATTAAATATAATTTATATATTCACAATGATGTTGCCAATTCAAAATATGCAATATTGTAAATATTGCGAAAATGTGCTAGTTTTCCACTCCTTGTCTTGGAAAAAATTAGGAGAGCTAAAATATTTAAATAACATCTCTTGTTTAAAACTCATTAGCATTAATATCATTAATACTCAGGAGTATTTGCAGACATTTGACATTTTAAAATGCTTTTATAAAAACGAGTCAGTTTGCCTCAAAAATGTATTTAGTCATAGGCA
Source organism: Carassius auratus (assembly GCF_003368295.1). Taxonomy (NCBI): domain Eukaryota; kingdom Metazoa; phylum Chordata; class Actinopteri; order Cypriniformes; family Cyprinidae; genus Carassius; species Carassius auratus. The sequence goes on along the minus strand of NC_039243.1, from coordinate 25,680,332 downwards.
AAACATGTAAAAACTATAATTGCTAGTTATATAATCCTCTTGCATTCAGTGTATTTATACTAAAATATAAGTCCCTTCAGTTACTGTAATTAAATTGTTTATTGAGCTTTGCTTATTTTAATTTTTTTTTCTTCAGAAGTTGTAGAAGAACTCTTCAACCCTGAACCTGCTGTTCAAAAAAAAAAAAATTTTAGTTAGAGAGAAATGTGTTTAGTCCCTGCCAATAAATCTCATGAGCTTGGCATTGCTAGCTTAATAATGCCATGCTCTACAAGTTGTGCTGCTGGGTAAATGTATCAATTAATTTAACATTGTTTCTGTACTCTAACATCGCGTATCAGATAGCAGTGGTATTCAGAGAGAGGATTGGATACACATTCATGAAAGGCCACAATCATAGCATTTATCTTTGATTTGTGTGTCTGCAGGAGAAAGAACGTGCTCTTCAAATGTGGCAGACAGCTTCGCAAGAGTTGGATCGACTTCAGACCCAGCACCAGAGCTCCATGAGTGATGGACAAATACACGCAGTTGAACGGCAGCACATGCAGGTTAGAGTGCTTTCATATTACAAATTTCACATGTTCAAGTTCAGTCTATTTATAATGCATGTAGGAGGTCATTGGTTTTCTTTTTAAACTTGACAGATGTACATTTATTTACATTTATGCATTTAGCACACTTTTTATCTAAAGCGACATATTCAAGCTAGACACTTTTTTTTAATTGTATTTTTTTTAACCAGTATGTGTTCCCTGGGAATAGAACCCACAACCTTTTTGCTCTGTTAATGCAATGCTGTACCACTGAGACAGATTTCCCAGACAGATTTAGCAAATGTTAAGTGTCCATATATTTGGTTTCTGAAAACAGTTCAGTATCCTCTTAAATTTTCTCACTTATTTCTGGCATGTGTAATATGATAATTGAACACTTGAGGGCAGTGTTTAACTACATACAGGCACCGTTAACAGAGCAAACAGACCCGCAGCACTTGCCAGCAATTATGCATAGACCAGAAGGCATGGCGGGCTGAATTATTTGAATATATAAGTTCGATATTAGCTGTTGGCTGTAAAGTATTGGCTTAATTATGGCTGGAAACTTATTATAATACACATTAATTAAATATTGAAATGCTTTGTCTGTGCTCTTACTGACAATCACTGGGCTGTTTTAGAATCAGCTGGCACAGATTCAGCAACGCCCAGAAGCTCCAGCTGACCAATCAGAAGCTGGAATCACTAAGACCGTCTCTTTCAATATGAAAACAATACTGGTTCAAATCTAAATCTACTGTATTTTCCAGTTTTATTGTGAATGTGCCATTGTTTTTTGTTTATTGTAATCAGTTTTATTCCGATTAAATAATTTTGAATATTTCATTAGAATAAAATTAACCATGATTTTTCACAAAATGTAATGACTTTCTCCGCCTTTAAAAGAATAGATTTTTTTTCTTTCTTTTTTTTGAAAGCTCTCTTACTTGCAATCTATTTGTTTGCACATAATTATATAATTACAATATTTAATGTCTATATGTGTGTGTGTGTATGTATGCATATATATATATATATATATGTGTGTGTGTGTGTGTGTGTGTGTGTGTGTGTGTGTGTGTGTGTGTGTATGTGTATGTGTGTTTAGTAAATAAACCCTCTTTATACATATTAGTACATTATCCCATATATATGTCATCGGCCATTTTTCACGATCCAATCAGATCTTGGCCCAATAAAATTAAGCCCCACTGAAAAGTTTGTTTTACCCAAAAATATTGTGTTAGGAAATATATATATTATATATATATATAATTATGTTTTAATATATAATTAAGGTTTTTATTAGGGATGCCAGTGCCATGTACAGTGAGTTGTTATGCAATGGCTTTAAAGGCCTAATCCTTGTACTGTCTTAGTCACACACTTTTTTTCACACTAGTCTGGACACCACCTGTTTGAGTGAGTGTTATTCATTGTTTAGCCTTGTGTGTGTGTGTTGGTTGTGAAGAGAAATACTACTCTATTTCTGAATATTTAATGAGCGGTGTAGCTCTCACACACCCACCTTTTTCACACTTATCTCAGCTCGACCTCCAAACTGTGCTCTCCTTCGTCCTTGTGAATTGCCTTGCAGTGTGTGTTTTTGGTGTTATGCCCGGCCGGCGTTCATGTCTGTCCTGTCACACTCAGACCAATCAGCAGTTCCTGAAAACGGTGGCGGAACAGAGCAGTGAGCTGGAGGAGTTACGCAGCCAACTCAGGTAGCGTTCCAGATGGCCAACTCTTCATGACTTAACCTTGACTCTCGTTCTGTTTGGCTCCTGTGTGTATAGCTCAGTAAGCTCAGTGCGTTTCTCAAGATTCAAACACAACTTTAGTGCAGTCAACATTTACGTCAGAAGAATGAAAGTAGTTTTTCCTCACTGTTCTTGAAATGCATACCACCAACAAATCTTTCTGAATTTAAAAGACTGTAGTGCATTTTTGATCCCTTTCCCTCATCGGTTTAGAAAGTACTGAAAGGTCAACTTTATGTTTATTTTTGTGTGACGTTTCAGGCATGCAAAGCTCAAGCAGAGATCTTCTGTGACTAAAGTGGAGGAGATGACCAGACTCCTGCAGAATGTCCAGAATCAGATGCAGAGGAGGGTGAGAGACAGACAATTGCATATGCTGTTAATGTTGCTATTATTGTCCTCATATAAATGTTCTCTAATGTCATGTCTGTGTAATGGTGCAGGAAGAGGATGCAGCAGAAGCATCTGATCAGAGACTACAACAGCTACAATCAGAACTGAAGCTGCTAGAGGCCAGGTTATACACTACTGTGTTAAATGTTTTGAGTCTGAATTATTTATTTTTTGATTTTAATAGTTAACATTCAGCAAGGTTGAATGAAAGTAAAAAAGAATGTGTGTATATATATATATATATATATATATATATATATATATATATATATATATATATATATATATATATATATATGAAAATAGGGATGTATTTTTTCAGACTTCAAGCTGCAATGCAGGAGTCTGAGTCAGTGCACAGGAAGCAGACGGATAGTGAGCGGCAAGCGGGAGACCTGCAGGGTCGCTGCGCCTCTCTGGAAGAGGAAAAATTTGAAGCCCTCAGTCGCCTCCGTAACTCCATCCAGCTGGCTGAGGAGGCCTCGCTTCAGAGAGAGCAGGTCACACTCCAAATAACCACACCACACGAGCCCAACGCAGGTGCTCTTCTATACCCACCTGACTGCACATAACCTGAAATAACTTTGGCGTGTGTATGTTACTCTAGGCTCAGCTGAGGGAGAAACAGAGAGCAGAAGAGCTGGAGAAGATGAAAGATGCCATGAAGCAGCTGATCCAGGATGCTGCCATGCTCACCAGGAAAGAGGTGAGTGCTGCCAATGTTCTTGAACTTAGCAAAAGCATTTGCAAAAGAATGAGCTTGAGGCATCAGGTTTACTCTTAGACATGGTAAATTAGGCTCTGAGACTACCTAGACAATATTTTAGGCATGATGGTCCTTAGTCAGGGTAGACATCATCAAATTTGACTTTTTTTAATTAGGTTTAGATTAACTGTCGAAGGAACTCAACTTCAGTGTCTCAGTTGAAACTGAAACATTCCATCAAATTCCCCCATCTTGTAAAAGCACCGCCAATGTTACCCATGTTTTACACTGTTGTGTTTCTGTTTGGCAAGTCTTTGAATTTTGGCTTGCACTTCTGACACTAAATCTGATTTTTTTTTTTTTTTTTATGGCACAGCGTTAAAGATTATAAGCAAATGTTCTCCTGTGAACACTGAAAAGCTCTATAACCAGAAATAGCCTGACTGTTAGCACTGGCACAGCATGGTTGTAGCACAGTCAAATCAGCATCCTTCTAGTTTCTAATTATAGCATTTGGACATTCATCTTATCTGTGATCACAGTGTGCATGCATTGTTATTTGCATCTCATTCTGAATGTTTGCTTCTCTTCCTTTTATAGGTTGATAGTGTCCGTAAGCAGTGTAACGTTCAGATTCATCGAATGGCTGAGGAGCTCTCTGCCTTGCAACTGGTGACACTTTCATCAGCATATGAACAGATGTGTATAGCTACAACTGTCACCATTGCATATCAACATTATCTCTTATGGTTGTGTGTGTAGGAATGTGCTGATAAAGAAACACAGATTGAAAGAGCCAACCGGGAAAGAAAAGCTGTGGAAGAGGAGCTGGAAAAGGTACAGATACATGCATTTTTTTACCTACACATAATTAAATGGACCAAGACTGTATGTTGCTGTGATATCACAGTTTGACAAAATTCAAAAAGCTGTATTGGATTTCTGCCAGACATATTGTTTAGTGTTGAGGTCAAATAATTTAATTTTAGTCTCATCCGCCTCAGAATTGTAAAGGTGTGTTTTGGCAAAGCTCAGTCGTGAATGCATGTGGCCTTTCTTGAAGAGTGGCTTTTTTCATATTTTTTTCACATTTGTGGAAAATTTGTGATATTGTTGTCACATGCACACAATGAACAGTCTTTGTCATAAATTCCTGCAACTGCTTCAGAGTTTCTGTAGGCCTCTTGGTCACCTCTATGAACAGTTTCCTCCAGGCTCTTTCCTCCAGTTTGGAGGGACGTCCTGATCCAGGGAGGGTCTGTGTTGTATCAGATACCTTCCACTTTTTAATAATAGACTCCACTGTGCTTTTAGGCATTGATAAAGCCTTTGAAGTTTTTTGGATCCATCTCCTGACTTGTGCCTGTCTACAACTTTATCCCGGAGATATATATATATATATTGACAGTGCCTTGCCACCCATAGTTGATTGTTTGCTTCAGTTGCACTACCAAGGACTGAAATGCTCCAGGAAAGTTATTTTCATGCCGGGCTAATTTAAATGACCACAGCTGATCACAGCTGAAACTTAAATAGTTTTGTGTGTTATTGATAAGGTGTTTAGCTACATCTGATTGAGTTTACAAGTCAGTTTTAGGAGAGGGGTGATCCTTTTTTCAACTCAGTGATTCAGATTTTTTTATTTTTCCTATTTTTTTCTGACAAGCTGGATAAAACAAAAACTGTGTCTGTCTTCATTTCAGACTGAAAAGCAATAAAATGTGATTGTGAAATGTGGTTTTCTTTTTAAAGAGGGGCGATTCTTTTCTATACTGTATATTATATTAAAGTGGGAGTAATTATTTGATTGTTTTCTGAATGATCATGTGACGTTAAAGACTGGCGTAATGGCTCCCATCACAGAAATAAATTACTAAAATATAAAAGTTATTTTAAATTGTAAAAATATTTCACAATATAGTGCAGCCTTGGTAAGCATAACAAATGTCTTTAAAAAAAAAACAATTTGAATAATAATAAATCGTGTGTTTGTGTTGTAGGTCTATAAAGAGGGCCGAGTTGGAGAGCCTGAGATGAGGAAGATGCAAGCTCTACATCAGAGATGTATAAATGCTGAGCGACTGAAGGACGAAACACAACTCACACTCAACAGCACAAAAAACAAGATGAAGAAGATGGAGTTGGAGTGAGAACACACACACACACACATGCTCATAAACTAGACCGAGAGCAAATACAAGGGTGCATCTATAATAGTTAACTGCATTCCCTGGTGTTTGTGTAGGTATTCGGAGGAGCTGTCACGCTGTCACGCTGTCAGGAGGAGGTGCGGAGGCTGCAGTCCGGGCTGACGAGTGCAAGAGAGGAGAGCACAGCTGTCAGTGAAGAGAGACTCCTGCTGCAGCAGGAGAACCAGCAGCTGCACAGAGACATGGAAGCACTGCGCAAAGAGTGTGCGCTCGCTCAGAGACGGGCCAAACATCAGGTTACAAATAATTACATTCTCATATATATAGTCATACAAAGCTGTCAGTTGCCCTAAAAGGGATATTTTACTTCAAAATGAATATTACCCCATGATATACTCACCCTCAAGTCATCCTAGGTGTATATGACTTTTTTCTTTCAGATGAATACAAGTTTCAGTGCTTGAGTAACATAAATTAACGGAAAAACAGAAGCATAAAAATAGAGGAATATCATCGAACTGATTTTTGTTTGTACATGTAGGTGTCTTCCATGCAGCAGGAGCTGTGTGTGAAGGAGCAGGGTTTGGAGTCCAGGCTGAGAGAGATGGAGGAGAGCAGTAAAAACTCCAGCGCTGGTATGACCAGACTGCTGCTCGCTCAACAGAAAACCATCAGCCGCTACAAAGACGAGGCCAAGAACCTCACACAGGCTTTCCAGCAGAAACTCGGCAGCCTCAGGTGAACGCTCAAACACACTTGACACGCACCGATCCAGCAGAAGTGTTGTTTGCTAAGGCAAGACACTCCATTACTGTTACTCATGTTCAGGGTTAGTGATCTAGACAGACCACGAAGTATTAACCTTCGGTGTGTTATTAATCCTGCACGGATAAATGGGTGTGAATGATACCCAGAACACCTTTAATGCTCATGCTTCACTCATTAAATCCTATTACTGTCGTATTGAGAAATAACTACCATTTAACGAGCTTACTGATTAAATATCATTCGAATTCATTGAATAAAGCAGGTGAAGTCTGGATCACAGCATCAGTGAGGTTTAATTAAAGACTGTCATTGCAGGTCAGAGCTGAACAGACAGAAACAGCGTGCTCAGGAACTTGAGATTCAGATGGAAACTGATCATCAGAAGATATTGGAGGTGTGTACATGCAGATTTGTTTGTATTCGGGAAGATATTGTGTGCTGTGATTAGATTTCTGTGGGGTTTTCAGTGAGTCATGTGATGTCATTTTTACCCCTAGTATGAGAGGCAGGTTTCAGAGCAGCAGGAGAAGAACATGCGTCTACAGAGACGTCTTACTCAGGCAGAGCAACGTGCAGCCAGTGCATCACAACAGGTATACACTCCACACTGGATATTTACACACTTCCTGCCTGTTGAATGCAACCGAGGCCGCTCACTTTGTCAGTGACCTTGGTTCTGGAAGTCATTGTCCTACTGGGATTTTAAAAAGCATTCATTTTAGAATTATAAGTCGTGACCCCAACCCTAATGGCTACAAGGGCGATCACTACATTACAGACTTTGATTTGAAACAAAAAAAGAGAATTTTTAATTTAATAGTTCACAATGCTCATACACAACCAGAGTGGATGTGGGTGGGCGCTATATTGTTCACTTTAAGCATGATTTAAAATTCTCTGATTTGTGGAGATTTTTTTTTTTTTTTTTTTGCATAGTTTTCCACCAGAAATTCTGCTGTTGAACAGTCAACTTTCAAGGTTTTAGTTATCGTTAAAAATCAGTTTCCCTGATAGAGAATCTGAATGGGATTTTCACTATGGTACTCTAGAGCTGCTGGATTGAGGGGTGCACAGAATTCCTCTAAACTGCTTTTTCTGTTTCAGCTGAGTGTGATATCACAACGGAGAAAAGCTGCATCCATGATGGATCTTGAGACTTTATCGTAGATGGATATCATCATCTTCAAAAAAGAATCAGCCTGGTCAGTTTGCTGTTGGGATTAACAAGTGTTTAGTCTCAAAAGATTTCACTGGCAGGATTACCCATGTGTTCATTGACTATTAATTTAATAAAAATATTTAAATAAACTGATGGAATCACTGCATGTTGAATGTAATATCCTGTAGGATTTTGTATCAAAGATGGCCTGTGACAAGTTACTACCAAGCCAAAGTATACCACATATTTTATTGTTCTGGTTAGCCATTCTAAGAACTGACCATTAAATACAGTCATTTATGCCAAAGGGGTATTGTATGTTTGATTCGGACTGGTTCACAGACATTTTAAGGTGTGGAGTTTTTCAGGACATTCACAGCGCAGCAAAGTGAAGCTTTACAGTGCTAAAGACACTTAAGTCTATCAAAGTCAAATCAAGATGTCTTGTTTTTAATTAATTCCCTCAAGTTAGTTTTTGTTTTGTTCTTAAACAATCAGGGTTCCCAGAGTTTAAAAAAACCAAATGCCTCAGGAAGACTAAAAGTGTGTTTGCTAGAACAGGAAAAGTCATGGACATTGATACACATTTTTCTTATTGTCAAGCTCTTAAATATTTTAGTAGATATTAATACTTAATCATGGAAGTCTGTTTCTGCCAATGTGGAGTAAAAAGTCATAATGAGAAATGTTCTCATGAGTTAATTTGGGGAGGGGGGGGGGTTGAATAATTGGGATGAATTATGATTCACATTGAGAACAATTCTCATGATAACTTTGCATATAAGAAACATTCTCATTCTAATGGCTTAGCATCAGAATGTCTGTGAATTTGAAGTTCAAAAGCCTAATGTAAAGCCATGATCTAAGAGTAACTCACTCCAAACCTGGATTCAATATTTAAACTTTAGTTCTTACATATACAAATTTATAGTATTTCCCATTATTCATATATATGCAAATATTTAAAATGTAAAAATTGTTGTATTTTCATATTTGGTTTTTAAACCATAATAATTATAGGCATCTAAAATTTTGCAAATTTGAGATTTAATAAAACCAAAATTTGTGTACTTCTAGGGAAACTTAGGTGACAAAGGTTAAAAAAAAAAAAAAAAGGAATTTTTCTTTTCCCAAACAATGCAAACACTTAAGTGGCAGGGAGTCACAAACTAACATTTCAAATGTGTTTAATCATACTGAAACGGGATGGACAACATGAGGCAACATTCACCGGGGTACAGCTCGGTTCTTCAACAACTTGTGCAATCATCTCACAATGAAGTGTAGTGGACCAGTTTTTCTGTACATAGTTTAACACACACAAGCTAATATCCATCATCTGTATACAACATTACACAAGACGTTTAGTACTGTATTCCAAAACATCTTAGGAGGGAAATGCATAGTTTGATAGTGTTACAATGTCACACACTGTCTCTACATGGAAAAATGAACATGGAGTTTGGTCCTTAAAATAGACACCAAAAATAAAACAAATCTAAACATCATTATATATGTATTCATAGATGGAATATATATATATATAAACATATATATATACCCATATCATATTATGTAATAATATAATATAGATTATTCATATATGGAAATTGAACTCAAAGCCATTGGGATGGGACCACAAAGGAATCGATCAATGTTGTGAAACCCAATGGCTGCTGGGATTTGTAGTTTTGAGGCTCCAGAGGCAGCGCTTAGCGGACGAGCGGGGCCTGTTTAAGGGAGATGAGGACAGAACGCATGCGGGAGACGTCCTTGGCCTGCTTGCTGGACTTAGGGTTGAAATCGCAAAGGCGCGCAACGCGCTCCCATTCTGTGCCAGGACTGTTCACATCCAGCTCCGACACCATGGCTTCCTCAGCCGCCCTGCCGATGAAAAATCACAATCAGCGTCGAACAGAAACTAGGAACACTCTCAGACACGTCCCACTTAAGCACACAACCTCTGACCTCCTTCATGCTTTGAGAATTAAAAAAAAAAAATCTAAAAGATTCACATCTTGACATGATCAACAAATTATTTTCCAGAAATTGTGTTTACCAAAAGGAGCTTCTAAAATTGGTTGAAATGTTTCATAAGATTCTTTTTTAGGAGGTAAGAGGCAAGTGTACCAAAGCAGCTCTGTCCTGGGTGAAACTCAATTTCTATTTCCATCCAACAAGAATACATTCATAGAGACATTCTTCAGGTGACCACATAAAAACAGATGGTAGTTTGAGCATCATGCCCCCAACCCACCATTACCAGATCTTGAAGGCAGGAAAAGGTTCCAAAACAGCCAGTCAAATTTTGCAGCAATTCAGCTGGTTAAAATAAGTTGTGGTACTTTGAAAGTCCTTGTATGATGAGACATTCCTCATCTCTTGATGGTCAGAGGAATGTCAAGGAATCACATACGCTAATGAGCCTTCAATGCAGCAATTGACAAGCCAATTAGCTTATTTTAACCACCAAATCTTTGTGCAAAGGCTGAAAGTGCCATGTGTTGGCAGTGACCAAAAGCAGGGCTTTCTGCTAAGCATGGGGGAACTAAACCAAGTTTCTGGCAAGCCAAACACAAAAGAGCTCTGAACATAAAAATCTTCAGAGAGCTTTTTAAGACCATATTTGCCTATTCCCGTTTCCTCCCGGCCCATTACCAACCCTTTCCGCTGCCGTGGACTCCAGTAGAGGTGCATTAGCCTCTCCACTATCACACAATATACACAGCAAAATGGGTATGAAAAGCCAATGAGGTAAATCACGGTCACAATCAACTACATCAACGCACAGGACTAGTGCACCAACACATAACCACAAAAGGACATCCAGAATCTTAATTTTACCAGAAACATGTTGATAATAAAGACAGCAATTCATTGGGGCATTAATTTGCAATAAGTGGTATTTGTTCCTTGAACATATTTGGTTTTCTTGTCTTTATTTTTCCTTTTTCTTTTTTTTTTACTTAACTGGTCTAGGCGGTAGCAAGGATGGTTAATGTGAGTGCTTAAAGGTGCATAGAGAAAAGAAAAACAAGGAGAAACAGATCACAAGTCAGATATATAGAAAACCAAAAGAAATGAGATTTATGCAGATGACCAAAGCAGACATGCACTGTTCAAAATCCAAGTCATCTTAGGAGTGTTTCTAGGTGCGCTTAGCTTGCAGCCGTCATTAATGTATGCGCTACTCGCGGCGTTCAGCAATCTCAACTGGCACTTCAGTTGAGACATTTACCAAGCAAAATAAAAGCAGCTAATGTTTACAGTAGCTCTGCAGTATAGGCAGAAGCAGTAAGAGGTCCATGGTGAACATGAGGGCTGCAGAACTAAGAGGACAGTTCAAGTTCTAGCCTGGGAGAGCTTTGCTCAACTTAGGCACACCGTACTCTAAAATAATCCATCTAACAGAAGCAACTAGGTGTCTGGCTGAAGTATAAGCCATGGGATAAAGGTGCACGAAGTCTTGAGTTATTAAAAAAAGATTAAATAACTCAATATTTGACTACTTTGAGATTGAGCCAACAAACAGAAGAAAGAATTGGTGGTCAACATCAGTAAAACCAATCGACAGTCCTCGCAACAACAGATGATGCAATATATGAAAAAAATAATAATAACAACCCACCATTTTCTATGAACAAGAAAATAAATGACCTAGTGCGCCATTAAGAATAAGCTGACGTTTGAAAAATAAAAATAAATTAAGCAAACCAAGTATCCTGTTAACTTTGACAGAAAAACACAAGGGGGAAAAAAATATTTTTAGCATATGTACTACTGGCTGGGTTTATTTATTGGCTGGCTTTGCTATCAGCTAGACACATAGTTGCTTAGAAATGCACTAGTGCTATATTACAGAAACGCTACTACTGCTCTAAATAGAACTAGTATAATCAATCTCAATTCATATAAACAACATTGACTAATCTCACAATTTATACAAATGATAAGACATATCTTAAATGTCAACAAAATGCAGACATTGTGACAAATGCATGACATAAATGGTTAAACATTTTGTACATTACCATGAAAAGTACCAACAACAAAAAATGAGAAATTAATGAATGGGCAAGGCAGACATAAAATCTGCTATGTAACTTAAACATGGGGGAAGGGACAACATGCATGGTGTGCAAAATGATTTGTCCAATTACTCTTGAAAAAAACACACATATATATATATATATACACACACACACATACATATAAGACCCTGGTTTGAAATATGAAGTTAACCAAGAGTTTGGTTAGAAATGTGGAAGATTACCAGGTGATGAAAAAAAGATAAGATGCAGGAATATGACTTATTGGGAGATGCATGTGAAAAGAAAGGATGTTAGTTTGGCAACATACACATAACCAATCAGATCAGCGAAGGGTTGTTTGTAGAAATCCTCATCCAGCACCCTGGGAGTCCCAGAGGAGAGCAGTGAAGCAGGAGAGAACAGAGAGAGTGGTAAAAAGGAGAATAATAACACTCTTACAGAGCCAAAACACTGCAGTGTTAAGACCAGGCAAAGTACATAAAAGTAGACATACAAGAGAAAAAAACAGAGACAAACATGACATATAGAGACAAGGAAATTAAGCCAACGATTTTACATTCAGAGAAACGACATATTCAGAGAGGGATTTAAGGAGACTTGTCATTTTTATTTGTGCCAAAACATGCACTTGAAATTAAAATAGGAAATGTAACCTTTTACCCAATATCATTTGCTTTTTAATACAAATACAGAAGAATTATGTCAGTACATCTACTGATAAATTTCATTAAAATGCTTCACTGAAGCAGAAAGAGCTTCTCATACAGCTCATTCTTCTAGCTGAATACAACATTTTGTGGCAATCATAGATATAGTAACTGCTTCGGATTGGTCCAGGCTTGATCATGTGACCAAAACACTGCAGAAGTATCAAAGGGCACGATCACATGACCATTCAACAAGGTCAGATAGCTTCTTCACAGTCCTCTTATATCATTAGTCACGACATCATAACATAATTGCCATTAGTCTTAATAATAGGAAGTTTACTCAAAATTATCCTGAATCATTTACTCATTCTACATGTTATTCAAAATTTGTATTAATCACGTGTATATTAAACGTTTCATTTTTGAGTGGACTATTGTTTAAAAGAACAGCTCAACCAAAAAAAATGTTAATTTGCTGGAAGCATTATTGTGGATAATGGATTTTAGCCAGAAGAGACAGTTTAAAGTTAAAATGCTTGATTTAATGGACACACAGCTTTGCTTGCTTCACAAGATGTTAATTGATGAACTTGAGTGGTGTCGATTATTTTGAGGTTTTCATTAGTGGACTCTCATTCTGACGGCACCCATTCACTGCAGAGGATCCATTGGTGAGCAAGTGACGTAAAGCTAAATTCCTCCATATCAGTTCTGATGAAGAACCAAATTCATCTATATCTTGGATGGCCTTAGGGTGAAACATTTTCAGCAAATTTCATTTAAAAATATATATATTTTCTCTTTGAACTTGAGCTCGAATACAACTTGCTGTACAAAAAAATAAGCCATGCACTCTCTAGTGTTTTTCTAATCAAAAAGCAAGAGACAGAAACTATGGCTCTTCTAGATTCCAGCTGCTTGAATAGTGTCGTGTACCTGTTGTTGACTTTGGTCTTCTCCAGCTGCTCGTTCTGCCTGGTGTGCCACTCCTCCAGCTCCAGCTTCGCATTCTCCTTCCACTCGGCCTCCTGCTTACGGGAGTTAGCATCTGAAAAACAGCAGAGGTGAATCTCTCTCAAACCTTAATAACCTTAATAGTTTGAATATATCTTAAGGAGAACATCTACGACTATGCTCAAGCTACCGAGCTGTTCCAGCCTCTCGAGCTGTTCTTCTCTCCACTTCCTCAAGCTCTCTGGCTCCGCCTGCAACCGATCAGCATTGGAGATAGCCATATATGCATCTGAAGGACCGTTACTCTCCTACAGGACACAAAGCAAAAATTAGGAGTCCAAACCATACAGTCCCACTATTCCACTTTATGCACTTCTTAAGAGCATCAACTCATTTGGATCAGTGATGTATCAATTATTTTAAATTAATAAGTTTATTTAAATTGTAAATATAAAACTGTCTTGTTAAAATGTGACTATTAACACTGGGCATTCACTACCCTTCTCAATGGCTAAGTTAACCCTGTAAAGCCTGACATTTGAAATCATAAAAATACATTTTAAAATGGAACAGTTTATCTTTTTTAAAGTTTGCATATGCATTTTATGTATTGCACCATGTTTTATATAACTATTAGTTTATTAATTTATTAATTTAACTATTTATAACTAAATAATTTAATTGCCTATAGAGTATAATACATCAAGAAAATAGAGTTAAATGAAAAAAACACCTTAGATTTATTTAAAATATGCAATTTAGTACAGCTGCTGTTATTCACATAAAAAGCTTAAATTCAGATAGCTTGGAATGCAAATCTCCCAATGACATGACATTTAAACACTGCCATTTCAAAAAAGATATGATGCAATGAGAATTGAGAGATGTACAAATAAAAGTGTAACACGTGTTACAAAGTTTACGTTAAATTATTAAATGTAATCTGTACATGTACATCAACACACAACAGTCTTTGCAGTGTTAATGTGGCTGTAATACACGCAAAAGAGAAAACTAAAGTAATAATATTAACACACTGTGATCTGATTTTAATGGAGTACTTACCCCATGCAGATCTCCATTCAATGCTCCACCTGCCAAGATGAAAAAAAGAGAAGAACATGGATGTTAAAGTCAGTGTCCGATCAATTTTTCATGCATCGAATACAATCCATCTGCATGAATCACCCGCAGTACAATTATTGAGCAAATATACATTACACAAAGGCTGTTTAACCTTTCTGTAGCTCAAACAGTAGAGCATGCTGCTAACAAGAGAAGACCATGGGTTCAATTCCCAGGAAATTCATGATCTGAAAAAAAAAATTTTAAGTCACTTTGGATAAAACTATTGGCCAATTTGATAAATGTATATGATCAAGAAACAGTAGTTATTTTGCAATAAAGTGTAGTCCATAATAAAGCATTACTTTAGTATTTAATTGATGGACAGGATATAGTCTTTCCCCCTGCCTAAATCCCTGGTTTTGCTGACTTATTTTCCTTTCTTTCTGAATCAGTGGAAAACATCAAGTAGCATTTCTTTAATAGAAGCGATTTTATCACTTCTAGCAAAGGTTTTAACATTTTCATCAAGCAATACATACGAAGCAGGCACACAATCAGTAATAAATGACACAAAATGTTTTCAACACATGCAAGTCCATTTTAATCTAAGAATAAATGAACAGACAGTATGCAAGCCTGATTGATTTTCTGCACACTGCACTGCATAATATTTCCAAGACTGTGGTCTTCAGTCATAGACCTAAGACAGACTGTGCCTTTGTGCCTGTGAAACAACATCCCCTTCATCATTTATTCAAACATTTCAGCCAAAGCAACATTCAAACCAACAGCCAGTTAAATGTGAATACCAGACACCTGCATCCATTGGAAATATTCTCCTCATTGCAATTAAGCCACATTTATACAAAAAATATTAACTATTTACTATCAAAATAAAAAATAAAAAAAATAGATGTAACCATAGTACAGGGTGTTTGCTAACCAAAGGCCTCTAAAATATACTAATTTCAGTCTGTATCTGGTAATAAATTAATTTGAAAAGGTGCAATTATAGTTTATATATCTGTAGAGATACATTAAACTGTGTGATGCTTGATTTTTGTCTTGATACCTAGTGTGCTGCCTACCTATATAGACTTTAACTAATTAATTTGAAGTAATTTCGAATGTATGAACTAAAAAAAAATGTAGACCATATTCAACTCGCTTTGGATAAAAGCATCTGCCAACATGTACATGTTTTCGGGAATCACAGAGACTATCAAATCTTTAAAACAAACCTTTTGAGGCATCATAGGAGAGTTCAGATCGATCATTTATGGCCATAACCTTCAAATCAAATATTTATGCCATTGCAGGTGTGTCTAAAATCCTCGCATCAAACATGAAGATGCATTGGAATAAATAATTTCTGACACTTGGTGCAGGCGAGTGGTTGAATCCAATATTTTGGGAATCAAATGTGCATTCAAGTTAATCTGAACACTCAATAAGTTTTTATACTTAAGCATTCAATAACTGAGGTCATAAAATGCTATCTAAATAGTAGGGGTAAAACCCGTGGTACAACACCCACGATACATACCGCGAACTGCCCACTGTTAAAATACTAAAACACCTGAAAAACACTGTTTTATTTGTATCTTTGCTCTATTGTATTTATTTGTTATTAATTTATTTATTTTTATTTGACTAACGTTAAAGTCATTTTCTCCTTGGAAAATAGCACATACCAAACCGAACCTGTCTGTGACGGTAAAACCGTGAACCGACCGAAACGTGAGCAATCTGAACCCTACTAAAGCATCTCGCTAGATTTGAAAATACAGCAGTGGTCTTGTCATAACCAAATCCAAAGGATGGCTGGACACTTCAGCATAAAGACAAGACAATATGAACTCACTCTCTCACTCTCACTCTCTCTCTCCCTCTCTCACTCGCTCACACAGACTTTAGTCCAAAGGTCTTTAAATACTTCAATAAAAACTCCTTCAGCGTTCAAGGAACTGAAATTTCGCTGATCCAAACAGTACTACAGTAATCAATCGACACACACGCATAAAAACATTAAATGTGTGTTCAAAGAGAAAATTATACACTTTGAAGACGAATAAAATTACGATTAAGCCGTTAAATGAGAAGTATAACCGTTACCAGAGGGAGATTTATAAAGAGCTGACTTGACAAAAGATAACGTCATGTTTTTCTGCTTCCTTTAACTACCAGTCCAGTATGTAAACCATTAGGACATTCAAACGACTGTTTGGACACGTTTTCTTTGGCAATGTAACGTTGCTCTACATTAACAGCATAGCACGTATTGTAACGTTAGTTGTTTTTTTGTTTTTTGTTACACACACATCGGGTTAACGTTACTTCACAGACACACAGCTCTGAATAAAGGCTAGCTGGCTAACGAGCGAATAAAGCAGCTCTTTGCTTTAAGTTAGCTGTTTTTGTCTTGGCTGCTCGATTATAAATGGAGTTTGTTTGTTTTTTAGATGTATTATTGTCGATGTCGTGTAAACCCACCGTCTGGGTCATGGCTCAGGGATGAAGGCACTTCTCCGCTGTCCAGGATGCTGAAGCCCTCGTCATTCTCGATGCCCGCGATTTCACTCTCCTGCTGGGCCAGAAACGCTGCCGCAGGGTCCTCGTCTGCCCCCACACCGTTTCCTGCGCTTCCTTGAGGGGCACTAAGCATATCAAAATCGTCCATAGCTCGCTAAATGTGTTTAGACTAAGAACAACTGAAAACACAAATCAGCCTTCTGTCTAACTCGTCGACGGCTCCAATGTCAGTGGGGGAGGTGCTTAACAGAGAACAGACGCATAGGAAACGGCCGCCCAGCCAATCAAAGTTGTGTATTTTTGATGGGCAGTTCTTCTGTCTATACAAACGACAAGAAGTTGAGTAGTCGACCAATAAAATGACTAAATCGTGCCTGTGCGAATCCCGTGACCATCAGCGTGCCCTGATAGGGCGTTGCAGCAATGTGGGATTGCATACGTTTCAATCTATAATGAATATAAACATGCCTTTCGCAAAAAGAAACATGCTGGACATTCAATGTAAACTGAAAGCAAGATGTATGTATAATTTTAGCTGACAGGGAAAAAGACTGCTTTTAAAATAAATAAATACTAGTAATATCCTGCTAATTCAATAACACATTCATGTACCTTGGTATAAATGGTACTCAAAGACAATTATGATAATACCATGTTATACATACATACATACAAAAAAAAAAAAAAAGATTCATGGTATTACCATGGAAGTACCCACAAACAAACAAAAACTTTCATTCATTTATGCATATTAATAAAATCCTACACATCTCGGATATCATTAATTCATCTTCAAAATGAGACAGATTTCCATTGTTTTAATTCCATTATTTATTCAACAGTATTTGGCCAATTTTAACCCATATAAACAAAATTAATTGGGTCTTATGGTATATACAGCATTTGTTATATTATTGCATTTGTGTAATGTCTGCCTAACAATTTTAACTGTGGTTCTATAATAATGCATTTAATTTGGGCTAAAACATGTCAATTTCATTCAGGTCTGATGAAGACGGACAGACTGTGGAGACTGTTTTCCTCAAGCTTTGGCTTTTTTGCCGTAGTTGTCGACTGCATCCTCAGTGATGCTCTCATCCTCCTCGATATCTACTGTCACTTTCTTCCCCACCAACTGGAAGATGACTTCCGGAGCTATACCCTTAGGTTCTGCTACTTTCACAGTCATCATTTCCAGGGTTAGTTCTGTACCTTTTGGGATGGCTGTCTTTGCCACCACAGACTTCCCGAGCTAGAGAGGAGTGAAAGATGGAGAAGAATTATAGAAATGTTTTTTCAGAGTGGATTAGTTGTATACAATGTGGTTGTGCTGTTCAAAACAGAACAACCCACTGACATAAAAAAAGAAAAAGCCACGTTAAAGAAGGAGTAGCAATACTAGGTAGCCAATGGATAAATGTGAAGGTAAAAAAAGAAGAAAAGTTAAGACAGGATGTTTTTGAAGGAAACGGGACAAGAACAGGAATGCAGTTGAAGGAATCATAATTTTTAGAGTTAGTACTTAGGGAAAAATCCCCAACCCTAAGTGTGAGCTATAATAATAGTGATGCTCGTCTCTTAACACCACTCATGGCATGTGAACATACCATGAAAAGGAAAGGAAAGTATTTTAGTTTGTAGCTCTTCTTGTACCTTGTCATGGCATGGCACCTCACAGGGCAGCATGCGTTTCACACCAGTGCCCAAAGCTTTCTCCACAATGCGGATCGATCGCACCAGCTCAGCCAGCTCTGCAGGCTCCAGAGATGCTGCATGATCACTGCCTTTCCAGGTCTTGTCCAAGGTCACATGGCGCTCCACGACCTTTGCTCCCAGTGCAACTGCTCCAACTGTGATGCTGACCCCACTTTCATGGCCTGAGTAACCAATGGGAATGTCTGGAAATTCTTTTTGATATTCCTATAGGTTTGGGGGGGGGGGTTGTACAAAATTATACATATTTTTACTTTAAGGTGACTTTGTGATATTCATTTATATAATCATGATAATAAATTATTTAGCTAACCATATAGTTATATAAGGAAACTTAAAAGTACCAAACATTGGGATTCTGATTTTGATACACAAGTGCTGTACCTGAAATATATAAAATGGCTTCATGAGTTTGAAAAGAGCTGGTTTCTTTACCGTGATAACCCGCAGGTTGACGTCCTCAGGTTCCAGTGGATATGCACTTGTGCACTGCAGAATGCAGAAGTTTTGGTTGTGTTCCTTCACAGTTTCATAAACACGACGCATGGTCTCCATGGACTGCATCCCACTGGATACTACCATGGGACGTCCTGAACACACACAGACAAGCATCAGAAGTTCAGTTTGTTTCGTGATTAGTATTAAGAATATATATTTGAATTAATAACATTTATAACCTATGCATGTTGTGATTTAGTAAAAAAATATAGTATAAACATATGGGTTATATTGTGAAATTATTATTACAATTTAAAACAAACTTTTTTTTACACTTTAATATATTTGATATTGTAATGCCTAAAAAGATTGTGGAAACCTGGATATTTTTTGACAAATAGAAAATTTATATGAAATGGAAATATTTGTAATATTATAAATGTCATATTCCCTCAATTCAATGGATTTTTGCAGAATAAAGGTATTAATACAATTTCAGAACAGTAGTCAGTAGTATATATTTTATTTTATTATAATTTAATTTATATATATTTGTATATATATATATGTGTGTGTGTGTGTGTGTGTGTATGCGTATATATATTTTACAAATTTAATTTATTTGACATTATTAAACATCTTTAAGACATTTAGCATTCAACGTTACAATATCTTACTGATTGTTTGTGATAATATCATTAAAAATAATTATAACAAATAAAAAACACAAACTGTACCTTTTTGAGCAGTTTTTTTGAGGTAGGGAAAGTTGTTGGTGTCTCCAGATCCAACTTTGAAAAAAGGCACATTGAGCTCATGCAGGAATTCTACAGCCATCTTTAAAACACGACAGAAACACTACAGTTAACTTAACATTCTTGGTAAGTATCAAGTAAATGCTGTAATAAAAAAAAAAAAAAAAAGAACAGTAATAATTTCAAGACAAGTACCACCAGATACCAAATCATCCCATCTTTCCTTGTTATCAGCAGTAAGTCTGAAGCCAAAAGATCGTATCAGAAATAAAATAATAAAACAAGTGAGTAGTCTAATATTCTGCGCATGCGTTCTGCGGCTGTAACCCGCTCACCTCGTCCATTCCTGACGCAGTGAAGAAGATGCCCACTTCTTTAGCGTACTGCTGCAGCTCCCTGTACTGCTCGTGACTGAACTCTAGATAGCGCTTGTGCTCTCCGTATGTTTTCCCCCAGGAGTGTTTGGAGGTGTACGGCCGCTCCAGGGCTTTCTTATTGAACTTAAACTCCAGCTCACTCTTCTGAAACTTAGCACAGTCTGCCCCGCAGTCCTAGCAAACGAGCAACAGTTGCATGCAATAAATAAAATACATAAACAATGTAAAATAACAATACCTTAATGTAATGACGACAGAAAAAAAGGAGTAAACAGTCTTATACTACATATGAAGACATTTATATGGTATATTAATATAATATAATTTACATTTTTAATAAATAATTCCATTATGAATGGAATGTACAATATGTTCTCGTGGCTTTCTTTCAGAAAACACAAAATAATAATAATATAAAAACAAAGTTTACAGCACCTGTATCTATTAACAAAATGACAAAACTATGTTTTTGACCGTATAATCTTATTACACGTCTTTATAACTGCAGTTTTGAGTTAAGCGTCAAAAGATATTCCATTGCAAACTTCCAAAGTGTGAGGAAGTGATACGAGACGAAGCAGTTCTGAATGAACATTTCCAAGTATTTAATGCTCCGTATCAGATTCAGCAGCAGGCTGACAGCTGTCCTGACTGTACCACAGTAACTGCTGGGAGGAAGGTTAAAAAACATGAACTATTGCGAGCACTAACTAAACAGCTGCCGTAACAATTAAAAAAAAATCCAAAACTTTTATTATTATTATTTGTAGGCTCATCGCTAAAGATAAATGAATCGTACCGATGTAAATAAATATAAATACACTCATACCTTTGCCATCTTGATCATTTTCTTGGCGATTTCAATGTCTCCCTGATGATTCTGTCCGATCTCTGCAATAATGAAACACGGGTTGTTCCCTCCGATCACTCGACCGGGACATAACTCAAACTTAAGAGGCATTTTAAATCCAAAGGAACACACAAACACACAGCAAGAAAAGCTACAGATATCTTCTTCTTCTTCTTCTTTTGAATTTGCGGCAGCATAGACGCATCACCGGCGTATTACTGCCCTCCTCAGGTCATTTGAGGCCTCGGTTTATCCTTTAAATCCTTGCGTAAAGTCCAGTCTTGTGCAAAAACTTCATAAAAATCTTTGTAGACTCATAGTCCTTTGGGTTAAGAATAGTCTGAACAGATATATTAGAGACTCCAATAGAGAATTTCAATGTTCTTTCTTGGATAATACTTTTACATTCTACCCTACCGAACATAACCTCCAACTCTACTTCACTTTTATTTACTGCACTTCTTGCCATTTCATCTGCCTCTTCATTTCCCTGAACACCAATGTGAGCAGGTACCCAAATAAATCCAACTGTACTCCCCATTTTATTAACTCTATTAAGTGTTACTAAGACTTCTACAACTAAATCTGCCCTGGCTTCACTTTTCCTTCCCTTTAATGCCATTAAAGCAGCACTTGAGTCTGAACAAATTATTCTTTTCCCTGGTCCATTTTCCTCCACCCACTCCAAGGCCAATAAAATAGCCACCAGCTCTGCAGTAATGGCTGATATCTGTTAACCGCTTTCCATTCATTAACTTCAGCTGAGAAATACTTACTCCTATTGCGGTTTTCCTACTTCTTAACTTCATTGAACCATCCGTAAATATCTGCACATACTCGGGCCAGATTTTCTTTAAATGATTATAAACCATATCCACAGGATTACCTTCATATTTCTTTATTTGATCTAAAATACTTAGGTCCACTTTAGGGACTGGCAGTAACCATGGAGGTACTGGAGGCCAAATAATTACTGGCGCGATCATGATATCATTCATCCTGAGCTTCCTTACCTATTGACATCTTCCCACACTCTTTTTTATTTCCATCCCTTTTCTGGAGTTCCCAGTGTTCCTCTAATAAAATCCTAGCCGGGTTAGAACAATTATGACTTCGTAGCTTTGTCCAATAAAACAGAAACAATTTATTCCGTCTGAGCTCTAATGTAGTCTCCCCCATTTCAATTAACAAAGCATTAAGTGGAGTAGATCTCATTGCTCCTCCACAAATTCTCAATGCTTTTGCTTGAACTACATCCAATTTGTTTAAAACAGATTCTGATGCTGATCTATATACCATGCAACCATAATCAATATTAGCTCTAATTATTCCCCTAAAAATCATCATTAAACACTCTCTACTTGCACCCCAATCTATTCCAACTAAACATCTTAAGGTATTAATAACCCTCTCACACTTTTTCACTGTATTATTTATGTGCTCTTTCCAAGTCATTCTTTCCTCAAACCAAACTCCTAAAAACTTAAATGATTTAACTTTTTCTATAGGACTATTATAAATACTTAAAGTCTTATCTAAAAGTTTCCTTTTTAGACCAAACACAACATATTTTGATTTTGATACTGAAATTCTAAAACCCCATTCATCTGCCCATGCCTCTACTTTATTAATTGCTTGTTGTACTTGTTTATAAATATAATTCAAGTTCCGCCCTCTTTTCCAAACAGCTGCATCGTCAGCAAATAATGCCATTCCAAAACCTCTATTTAACTTACTAAAAATATCGTTAATCATTACATTAAATAACACTGGGCTAATAACACTTCCCTGAGGGGTTCCATTTTCCACATTTTCCTTACTGGACATAGATCCGTCTACTCTCACCTGAATGGTACGCTCCTTCAGAAAATCTTTAATCCAATTTAACATCCTACCTCTTACCCCTGCATCATATAGCTTTATCATTAAGCCCTCTTTCCATACTGTATCATAGGCTTTTTCTATGTCTAAAAACACACTCATGACAACTTCCTTATTCGCCATAGCTCTTCTAATATCTAAGTCCAACACTAATACTGAGTCCATAGTAGATCTACCCATTCTAAAACCACTTTGATACGGAACAAAGAATTCCTGTTTCTCAAGCATATATACTAACCTATCCGTAACCATACGTTCCATAATCTTACATAAAACAGCTGTAAGAGCAATTGGGCGATATGATTTAGGATCATCTGCATTTTTCCCCGGTTTTAATATTGGAACAATTGTTGCATGTTTCCATTCCCTCGGCAAAATACTACATTCCCATACTGCATTAATTAATTCCAAGACTTCCTCTAACACGACATCATCCAAATGAAGAAATATTTGATATCCTATTCTATCTCTACCAGGCGTTGTATCTTTCCCCCTAGCGATAGCTTGTTTTACTTCTTCCACTGAAAAATATGCATTCACCGCCCTCATGTTATCTTTATTATATTCAAGTTTATGCTTCTCATTTTTTAATTTCTTTTCTCTTTCCTTTTTACTAATTGGGCTAATGCTTTTAGAACTATGCACCTCCTTAAAGGACTTAACTAATAAATCAGCTTTGTCCTTATTTTTAACTGCTTCCTGTCCCTCAAATTTTAACACCGGAATTTTATTAGTCCGATACTCTCCTGTCATCCTATGCACCAGTGCCCATAACCTCCTAATGTTTGTTTGAGGTCCTAAAGTACTACAAAACTTACGCCAGCTTTCCCTCTTTGCATCTTTTATAACTCTTCTAGCCTTAGCCCTTAATCTCTTATATTCTATTGCACATTCTTCCATTGGAAACTTCCTTACCCTTCGATATGCCTTATTTCGAGCTAACACTGCTTGAGCTACAGATATCAGAGGAGAGGAGTCACTTTCACTGCTTTACACCAAAACTACAGAAATTGCCGTAAATTGTTTCGTCATACAGACCGGAAGTAGACGCATTTCCGCGCATGCGCAGTACAAATCGTGTTTCCGGTACGGATCGAGTAGTGACAAGCATAGACGTATAAATAGCTAGACGCCTCATTGGCCGCTAGACCGCACGTCAACTTCGCCGCCATATTGAAGCGGGCAACTCTCACATCAGGACAGAAGAAAACATACCTGACTCATCGACAGATTGGACACCTACAAACCGTCACACGATAATAAAAACAGAATTCGGGGTGTTATCTTTCACAGGTAAGACTCAGCTGTTCTTTCTCGATGTTTTTTGGTCATTTTTAACATTATGTTGACAGCTTAATTAACCACCAGTGTCAGACTATTAATAATAGATAGCGATATCGCTAGCGTAGTTAGCAGTGAAAGCTGAGACTTTATAAGAATTCAAAGTTTAAATGAATTCTTATTATGTTTTAACTTATATTGCCGTTTATATAATAAACTAATTATGAGCACAATATACAGAGTGAGCCCTTTGACTGTCTAGATTAATGATGGAGCTAAAGCTTCTCTCTTTAATTTCACTACCGTTACTTGTTTACAAAGATTAAGTGGTAACACTTTAGAATACTAGTCCTTTAGTTAATGTTAGTTAATTCATTAACGAACATGAACAAACAATGAACAATACATTTATTACTGTATTTATTAATCTTTGTTCATGTTAGTTAATGAAAATACAGTTTTTCATTGTTAGTTCATGCTAATTCTGAGTGCATTAATGTTAACAAGCACAACTTTTGATTTATATAATGCATTAGTAAATGTTGAAATGAACATCAACTAAAATTAATAAATGCTGTAGAAGGATTGTTCTTTATTAGATAATTTTAACTAAAGTAGTTAACTAATATTAACTAATAGAGCGTTATTAAAAAGTGTTACCGATTAAGTTTATCATCACTTGATTATAAGGATTGCATTGCCTTTCATAAAACTGTGAACTGATTCTATGTATTCTTTTTTTCTTCCCTTTTAGCCATTTGCAAACAGGACAAGGACAGCCTTAAGGAAAGCTGAGGAAAGCTGTTCTCAGAGACGAGACTATACCTCCACAGACTAGTGTTGTGTTTGTACTAAACCCAGAGCATGAATCGACAGAATGACCAGCTCATATTCAAATACTATAGACTGCATTTAAAAAGCTTTGCACAGGCTGTTTAATACTGATAATGTACTGCGTGTGTCTTTACACAAAAACTACATGTTAATAGCCTAGAAATGAAAAACACCAGCTGCAATATCATGATAAACTCATTGTGATGTTGTTATAATGATTATTAATTTTGATTAATATAAAGTTTTTTGAGGGGAGCATCTCATATTCTGGTCTGTGATAAACATAACTATACTTTGAGATTTTGTTGTGCAAGGTAAACCTCACACACTCACACCCAAACATTCATATGTGTTAACATACATGGAAAAATAAATCACTGTTTCAAAATGTGTGTTTTCTGAGTGTGTGTAATGTGCATTATAGAACACACACACACACACACACACACACACATATATATATATATATATATATATATATATATATATATATATATATATATATATGTGTGTGTGTGTATGTGTAGGCCTATATATTATACTTAAGGAGCTCATTAAACACAATTTGGAACTCGTCCACATTTGTTTTGTATTGTGTCTTAATTTGATTAATAATTATTACACAAATAGTATTTTCAAATTACATTTCAAAATTTTATATTTTACTCTTTAATTTACTATTAATTTATTCTTCATTTTTGTATTTTCTGTATTATTCTACCCTTTATATTACATATTATTCTTGCTATTGTTAACCATTTGTTGTTCAGTTATTTATTATGGTATTATTCATATTATACATATAATTTTATGCTATTATAAATCTATTATATCACATATGTTATTGCACTGTTGTACTTGCTTTTCATATTATTCACTTTACTTTAAGTTGTACTATATATAAATTTTAATATAACATATCACTTTTACTATATTTCTACTGTGCACTGTATCAGTGCAGATTTTCATTTTCACTGGATCCATAGCCTCTTGTTGTGGAGTTCCTCTCTAGGCTATATTGTGTCACTTTTTGATTTGTATATACTTGTTTTATTAAATTTTCTCAATAGTAAATTATTAGCGTTTAAAGATGTATTACTTAGATTTTATCACAGAATTTCAAAGGGAATGAGCTGTGTTCTGACCTGAGACACGAAAGAGAGAAAAAAAGAAAGGAAAATGTTGGGATTGAACACAGAGAAAGCAATAAAACAACTACATTTCATTTAATGTATATTCAAATTACATTACATGCATATGTCACAGTTATACACTCTAAAAACGGCTGGGTTATTTTTTAACCCAAAATGCTGGGTTGAGTCTGTTGGGTCATTTTGTTGGGTTATTTAATTTCTTTTTAAACACTTTTGGGTAGTTTCAGTTTACCAGGTTTTGGGTTAAACCTGCTGGGTTGCGTCGCTGGGTTGTTTCAGGCCAGCGCTGGGTTATTTAACGCGCCTTGAAGATGTTTAAATCGCTCCCCAACTGTCATTTTGGAAGAACAACGGGGCAAAGCCACGGCTTTCAACTGTTTTAAGGTAAGTTTATTTAATGTTTTCATTAATAATTATTTTAAATTGGCAGAATTATAACTTTTTTTTGCGGCAACAATACTGTTAAACGTCTACAGGCCAACATTATTTACGTTAAATGATGAACTGTTAAACGTACCTCAAACGGCCAACCTACGTTACGTGACTCGCATAATCGTGAGACGACAGATTAATAGTTTTATTAAGTTTCAGACAGTGACGGATGGCTGAAATATGCGAATACCTGTGAAAATAGAGGAAAAAGTCGTTTCTGACACTGAAAAGCGAATTTAACATTTAAGTGAGTCAAATGAGTTCAAAAAGTGAATACGACTTTCTGCTCTAATTTAAACGCCTGCAGTTGTCCATATCGACATGTAAATCATACAAATTACGTACAATATAGTCGGACTGCAGGTCTAAAAGAACCGACGATCCAGTTCAAATAAACCGGTTCAGTAATTCTCGAACAAATTTCCCGGAAAAGAATCGACGTCTCAGGGCATTTCAAAGTGCGCGCACGCACAGCGATTGACTTAGGACGCGTTAGTGAGGTGTTTTGATGCTTTTGTGGTTTATAAAGTCTTTTTACATACAAATTATAATTCAAAATGTGTTTTTTCCTGTCAGAAAAGCACATGGATACATTTGTGAGAGAATAACTCGTCGAGTGCAGTCTTATTGATGCGTCTAACGGTAAGTTCGTGTTTATTATACATTTTACATAATTGCTTGTCTGTTATAATCAACTAACGTTAACCCTTACGTAACTTAAACGCACATATATTTGTATTTCGTGCTATAGTTAAAGCTAACTTTGTGTTCAGAATGTAACTTACCTAATTTAGCAGCGTAAACATCATATTATACCAGTTTTCCAGCTCGTGTTTTTGACTTGTCCTTATCACTTTGGTACATCTATAAGTGTTTATATATGGACTGTTTTAAAGCTGCGGAGTAACCCCGTACCCCCGTACCTGCGTGACTTGTCATAGAAATGTCTGTGTGCGCGCATGCAGTGTGATCTCCCTTATCTGTGCCAGTGACTGTGTGTGTTTGATATAGCCAGCATATTAACATAAAACTGTGATTTATAATAACTGGAACATCCCATTGATTAGACAGTTTGAAAGCACACCTTTCAGCCAATCACTATATCATATTCTGTTTATATATAACAATTTTTTTTTTTTTCCTTATTTTAAAGGTTGGAACAAACATGGAATTCCTTAACCCAGCAGAGTCCACAAAACCCCATCCAATTGTCATGGCGATTTAAAAATGCCAGCAGATCTCTCAGACATTGATCATAATCAATGGACAGGTAAGGATATTCTGGACTATTTTCCAAATAAATTGCTAATTGTATATTTAATTGCATTTTTCCACATGTGGACGCATACATTGTGACATAGTCCAAACGCAATTGAAAAGCATTTGAATTACAGATGCTTTACACAGAAAGCTGTCAATTTGTGTCAAGCGTGGGACTATACTATGGGGCATGTTTTTATTGGGATATATTCTGTAGTTTTACCCCTAATCTCTCACTGTATGCACTCTGATGCTCGTCAGCAAAACAACATTGCAGTTCTACTCTTATTTACCTATTTGCATCTTACCCTATATTTTATTCCTCAGGTGAAAAGCATTTGGTTAATGGTGAATATTGACCAATAGTACCATGTGGCTCTAACTGTTAGCAGGGGATAGTAGTTGCATTTGGGGTAAAAATGACAGAATTATTTATTGTGTGAGGTGCCAAGAATATAGGGAGATCCGGGTTGCACTGTCTGTTCTTTAACACGCATCTCTCGGAGCGGCAGCTGCCTTTAGTAGTGCCTTAACCTCCATTGTTCAAAGCATTTGGCTCCATAGTATGGTACCACCTCTAGCAAAAATTGACAGTTTTCCATGTGAGGCTAAAGTAAATTGCTAAAGTAATTGCGATTCCCTTTGAGTTTTGGCAGGTAACGTGCAACACAGTGAAAAAACAGACATAACAGGTAATTAGTAACACCTCATGTACTTATTCTTATGTTGCATCTACGCTAACATTAGTCTGTTTCTCTCTTGTTCCGAGGTCACCGTAGCCACGAGATCCAGTCTGTATCCAGATCAGAGGGTCACTGCAGTCACCCGGATCCAGCACTTATCCAGACCAGATGGTGGATCAGCACCTAGAAAGGACCTCTACTGCCCTGAAAGACAGCGGAGACCAGGACAACTAGAGCCCCAGATACAGATCCCCTGTAAAGACCTTGTCTCAGAGGAGCACCAGGACAAGACCACAGGAAACAGATGATTCTTCTGCACAATCTGACTTTGCTGCAGTCTGGAATTGAACTACTGGTTTCGTCTGGTCAGAGGAGAACTGACCCCAACTGAGCCTGGTTTCTCCCAAGGTTTTTTTCTCCATTCTGTCACCGATGGAGTTTCGGTTCTTTGGTTTTCCTTAGTTTGGGACAATTAATATCAAGCCATATCATCGACTTGATCGCACAGAGGGACGATACATCACTGAATCAATGATGAACTGACTTTAACTGAAAACTGAGTGTTTACTGTTGTCTCTTTGCATTATTACACACTATTTTCCTATTTAATACTGTAAAGCTGCTATGATGCAGTATTTGATCAATATGAGAGGCTTATTACTCATAATAAATGGAAAATACAGCTGCAAACGGACTTTGCTTTTCCATTTGAAATTTGGCAGTCACTGTGCATTCATGAAAACTGAAAAGGTAATTTTTGTTCGTTGTTTCTGAAAGTGTTTTTGTTCAAGATTTGCAATTGTGTTTGGATTTTGTCACAATTTGTCACATGTGGAAAACGCAATTGAAAACATAATTTGCAATTCCTTTTGAAAATTGTCCTTCCATTGACAGGCTCTAAAGCAGAGTACACTGCTCTCAGGTGATCTTTGAGTAGATCTTTGAATTTTCATTTTTGGGTGAACTATATATGTTGAACTACCCTAAGCAGTGCACATCTACCTACATAGGAGTCTTTCTATACTTGATATAAATTTAAGGACATCTTTAAATTGTTTTACATTTAAATTTAAAGAATGTTAATTGTCAATGTCATTTCACTGTGTATTTAAATAGCTAAACATGTCAAAATGTAATAGTTAAACAGCTAGACACAGGTCATTTAGAAATAATTTTCTTATTTATTGCAACTGTAATTCTGAGATTTTTATTTTATTAATTTTTTTTGCATTTGCTGGAAACAAAAAAAGGGAAAATTCCATGTTGTTTGTCATTGGTACACATCAGATGGCATTAAAAATATTTTTTAACAGTCTAAATAACCTGTATTCTTCATTATTTATTAATCCATGATTGCTTTGTTAAGCAAAAGTGAAATTATGAGAATAACCCAGCAAGAATAACCCAGAATCATAAAAATGCAAACCCACAAATGGTAAAAATGACTCTAACTTGGGTTTTCTAAATAACCCAGCATGCTGGGTTAAAATGTGTAAACCAGCATGCTGGGTTACTTTAACCCAGCATGTGTTCTGTCCAATATTTACCCAGTGCTGGGTTGCCAATTGGGTTATTTTTAACCCAGCCATTTTTAGAGTGTACTAAATTAACATTAGAATTGTAAACCGAAAATAATCAACGAAATCAACAAGTGAGACAAATGTGAGCTTTCACAATTCCTTACGAAAATTAATAATTTTCCAAACTTAACTAAATAACTGGAGGCAAAGTTTTTTTTTCTACTGCACGTAGATCACAAGCTTGAAATCGGTTGATAAATGTGAACGTTATCGTGTTTTTATTCAGAAAAAAACGCAGCTCCCCGTTTACTTCCATGTATTTTTAAGGCAGTCTTGCCCTCACTAACATGGCGGACGCGTTGACGTATCGCAGCAACGGCTCAGAGCGGCCAATGAGGCGTCTAGTTATTTATATGTCTATGGTGACAAGTGTCATGAAAAAAGCCGCGTAGAACTTCCGGGTATATTTGCACACACGGCCATGCGTTTCAAAATAAAAGTTCCCTTCTATAAAAGACTGAACTTTTCATTATTCATCATCTTTACGGGGTTCTTGTTAAATAATAATAATTAAAAAAAAAAATAGACAAAGTTATGGTTTACCCTACTAAAATTCATGAATTTTGCCACATGTGGTTTTCTGTGTAGTCTGGGTTTCTTATTTATTTCACAGTTGTAATTTACTGCATATTATGAAGTGTCTGTTTTGTGAGTGTGTGTTCCTGTGTTTTTACAGCTCACAGCAGCTTTGAGAGCAAGATATTTGACACTAGGTGGCTCAGCAGAGGTTACCTTCTATCAACCATGCATAGCAAAGCCTAAGATGTCTCATTAAAGGTCTAACAATGTAATCACTTCAGATGACTAACCATATACAAATTAGTTTAAGAAGAATCATTTGAGAAGGACAAGGTTATAAAAACAAAAGGAACAAAAATGATATTATTTGCATTAAAAACAAAGAATTATATATATATATATATATATATATATATATATATATATATATATATATATATATATATATATATATATATATACGCATACATCCACAATATTCTGCAAATATCAATATTTATATTTCAAGTTTATAACTGTATTGCATGACAACCAAATAAATTAAATGGCAATAAAAGTACATTATAAGTTTAATTATGTTCAATATACATTTCTTAGACACATTAAATATTAAATTAGAGAAGACATATTGGACAAACATTTTTCATTCATTCATTCAGGCTGGGTGAATCAATAAAACTAAACCTATAATGCTGAAAACAAAGGCTTGGCAACGGATCAGTGTAAGGCACAAAGGACAATGTGACTATCTCCATGAAAAATCCAAACAACAGAAAGCAAAACAGACAGAACTGGTGATTAAAGCTTTTTATAGCGGCCTCTCTCTAACACATACACCTTAGTTTCAGTTTACAAATATTAAAATAAAACCATCCTTCATATACTTTAAATTAAAATTACATACCTTACAATAGGCAATTGATCCCAAATAATATAGCATCTATATGTGACTAAAGAAAAAAAAACTAGACAAAACTTTAAGGTCAGGCTTAAAAGCCACTATGATCCTAACAAGGACATAGCACATGATAGGCCTTTGGTCTTTAAGTCTGTAACGGATTGGTTCCTGGTTTTCGAGCTCTTTCAGTAGGTGCGGCGGGTGGTGTAGTCCAGTACCATGCTGGCGGCACCCAGCAGCGCAGGATCCTCCAGCTCAGACACCATGACTTTGGTCCCCTGTGCCGAGAGGAGAGCTCGCTGATTGATCACCTGACGAACTGGTTTCTCATAGTGCTTCGCCAGGACACCAGACAGGATGACCAGAGACGGGTTGATCATGTGCAGGATGTTCACAATGCCCAAACCCAGGGCAGTTCCAGCTGTTAGGAAAGAGTAGAGAGACTATCAGTGCTTTTCATCACCACAAACCTCCTTGAGAATAATGTATGTACTTGAATATGTGTCTTGCCTGTGTGGAGTATGCTCTCAGCTTTGGAGTTGCCAAGGCGAGCAGCGTCGAGGAGATGAACAGCGTTCACCTGTTCTTTGTTATTCACGGTCATTCCTTCAACCAACAGCAAGTCCTCTGTCATCAAACATGAAAGAAACGTGTAATTACAATATTTAACTGTGCAACATTTGTTGTGTACTACTCTTCTTTTAAAAACCCAACCTTAAGGACGTTACTATTATTTAATGATTCTGAATGAAACCAAAAAAAAAAAATCAAGTCCTAGTGTTTATTAATTTTAGAAAAGCTTCATAACTATTATCTATCAACAATTAGAGATATTGTTAAATTAAATGTTATTAAATTATAGATATTAAATGTGACACCGTCAGGTTCACGGCAGTGAAGCTCAAAGGAAAATAAAAGGGATTTCTGGTATTTTCAACATTTAATAACACATCATATTTAATTAATACTATATCATATAAAAATATACCATACATACATATATACATAAAAAATAAACAATAAACAGTCTCTTACATGATTTTTTTTTTACAATTATATTGATTATTGTTAGCTAATCCTTTAATGGAATCATATTATAAACAATACATTCAAATAAACAGTCACTAAAATAAATTACCAAGATATTTTGCTGAGACACTGTCACTCTACAATAATTTTTTAGTAGCTAGGCGTTACTAATTTCTGCAATGTGGTCGGCCAGAATGCTGTATCATTAATCATATTAAGTCATATCAAGGCTGGGTCTGTTTTTGTCTTTAAAAAAAAATGAATAGATAAAAACTGGGGGAGAAATATGAGGTTTGAGGTTAAATGAAAGAAGTTAGACAAATACCAACAATAGTGAGGGTTTACGTCAGTTATAAATCAGTTTAGTTGTTCCGTATCAACTGAAAAGGAAATACTTGCAAAACCGAAATGATTTGCCACAGACTGGGTAAGGCGGATAACTGTGTTTTACAGTATCTGTTGTCTGTCTCACCGTCGTGGAGTCTCTTGGCTTCTCTCTGCAGGGCAAGACCCGATGAGTAGGCCTCTATGCAGCCGTGGCTGCCACACATGCACTCTGGTCCTTCCAATGAGACCACAATGTGTCCCAGTTCTGCCGCACAAAATGTGTTGCCATGGATCAGTTCATTATGCTGGATTATACCACCGCCAATTCCTGCACACATAAACATGAGGCAAAGTATTAATCACAGACAGAAACATAAGAAACAATTATATACATTTCAGCATTAGATGTGTACCTGCTTAAATCAGTTTGATCATGTATTTTTAAATACTTATATACTGTACACACATCTGTATCAATTAAAGAGAAAACCATTATTTCACAATGTTTCCTAGTTCATTCTCAGAAAAGGACGTAATTACTGTGCCATGTTTGTCCCCATGACGTACTATAAATACAATTAATAGGATACAGTCAAAATATCTGTGTGAAACAAAGGAAAAGCCCACCATCCTAGCAACTAACAGTAACGGTCATAAATAATTATAGGAACGGACCGGTTCCAGTGATAATGGTGACAAAGTTCTCTACGCCTTTCCCATGGCCAAACTTCCTCTCAGCAAGGGCGGCACAGTTGCCATCATTATCGACCCACACAGGGAGATGAAGGGCGCTAGAGATGGGTGTACGGATGTCCACCGAAGTCCACTCATTTATCAGCTTGGTGGAGTGGAGGACTATCCCATCTTGTGGGTTCACACGCCCCCCTGTGCTCACACCTGAAAGAAATAGACCCTGAATGAGTGAGTGAATTTATACACATAGAAAAAAAACTCAGGTCAAACGCAGACATACCGACACCCAGGATTCTGCAGTTGAGGTGAACGGCGTCAGCCATGGCCTGTTTGCACATGGTCAGCATCAGTTCTAGCCTCTCCTCAAACGTCTTGGGATTCGGCTGGTTATATTTCTTAACTACTTTACCCTGAAACACAAGCACATATTTATTTATTTTCTTATGCCCAACTTCAAGGAAATAAAAAGACTAACAAATATGAAGCAACAAAGGCAACCTGCTATTAAACCATCAAAAATGAAATTATGCAGGAAAAATCACACAATAAATCACCTCTCATTTCTTACCCTAAGTATGTTCCACAACATACACTACCATTCAAAACAATTTGAATCAGTCAAAGATGCTCTTTGTTTTCTAAACAAATTAATATTTTCAGCAAGGTTGCTTTAAATTGATCAAAAGTGACTGTAAAGACATTCATGGTACAAAAGATTTCTACTGCAGATTTCTTATTTATCAAAGAATCCCCCAAAAAATAAATATACCACAAAAATTATGCAGCACAACCACTAATGATGATAATATTGAGAAATGTTTATTGATAATAAAAAGCGGTTGACAAAAAATATTACGAGATTATTTCTTGAGCATCAAATAAGCTTGTTAGAAGGAAGGGTCATGTGACAATGAGGACTGGGGTAATGGTTGCTGAAAATTCAGCTTTGCATCTAAGGAATACAATAGAAAATGTAATAATATTTCCCAATATTACATTTTGTCTATTTTTGACCAGTAAATATAACCTTGCTGAGTACCCTTTGATAGACTTTTGAACATAAGTTTATGCATGCAAATTATATAAAAACAAAACAAATGCACAAATAATCTCTCTTTGCTTCCCCTGATTGGACCTTTTTTTCCCTTTTATATTGTTGATTTGATTATTTGTCTTAAACTGGTACCTCTTCATCACTTTGACTGGAAGTAAGGAGCTTGTGATAGTTATACACCTAAACCAATACAACATCTGGTCAAACTGCAGCATTCATGGACTTCTTTAAATATAGATGGAACTTACTTTATCACTTTAGACTGCTTGAGCACCAGTATGATGTTTTGAGAAATAACAGGTCAATATATCAGCATATCCGATTAACTGGCTGATATTTAGCCATCTTGAGATTGTAGTAATATTGCAAAATAAATAAGTCTGAAACAATTGTGTGTCTATATTCAGCAATGCTTCACTGTGGCCAAATAATGAAAATGTAACTAATTACATATTTAATGTTAAGTCTGTCAGTCTGCAGTCCAGGAAACTGCACCATTCACACATAAAGAGCTGATGTCACAACCCTTCTGATCAAACCTGCCGCTGTTTGTTTTACAGTCAGACTTGTGTGCATCAGATGAATTAAATATTTATATAAGTGCTGCATATCCTGCTGCATAAAAACACGTCACAATCTGGCAAACACACAGGCATTGTGTAACCTAGGGCCTGTTCATGTTCTGCATCTTCTAAAAGATGGCTTGGATCTCAACACCTGAATCCAGAGGTTTGCTCTGCATACCTTCATACAGACTATGGCGACACGAAGGTTGGTCCCTCCCAGGTCAACAGCAAGAGCACTCTGTGTCTCCAGAATGTGGTCGATATCTTGAGAGATGCACTCCTTCACTGGTGGGAAACAGAACTTTTTCTGTAGTGGCTCAGAAAGGTCAATGGACTGCATGAACTTCAAGATGCGTTGGACCGCATTTCCGTCACCGTAGATCTTGGAGCTAGAGGACAGAGCCAGAACACACAGGGGATGTTCAGGGTCGGAGTTTACATTTATGTTACATTTGAGTTATCAACAAATAGCCAAAAATGAGTGGATTTATCTATAATAAAATTTTATAATTTAATGATGACCAAAAAAATCAAATATGCAGCATAAATCAGCTTGCTCAATATCAGGTTATGGGTAAATTAGACCAGTGTTGTTATTGTTAACTAAAAACATTAAATGTTTTCGCTAATCGAAATAAAGCATGAAACAAATATAAATATTAGATGAAAATCTTAACTTGCCTTCTCAACTAAACCCAATAAAAATAATTGTATATTCAGTTATAAAAGTTTCAATTATAAGAGAAAATTAGAAATGCTGCCTTGACAACCAACAGAAATCAAATTAGTTGAGGCATTAAACCTACTAAACTAACTAAATTAATATTAAACTAATTAAACATTAACTAAAATGGAAAAATAACAAAATCTCAATAGAAAGCATAACAAAATTACTGAAACTAAATCAAATTAACCTGACAACTTAAAATACTATAAATAAATGTTAAATCAAAACAATTAATAATATATAATAAAATGATTTGAATATTTTGATAAATATTTGACCACATGTATATATTAAATATATCTAAAAATATATATTAAAAAAAGTTAATTACCAGGGGTAGCGTTTTCCAAACTGCAGCTCCAGGGCATGGTATATTTTATTGTGCGTGTCTGCATCTCGCACATGTAGAACATTTTCTCCTGTTTTTAAAATAACATGAATTGGTAAATCTGGTCTATTAAGGCTCATACTGAAGACTTAAACACTCTGGGTCTTATGCCATGCTGATTTTAAAGATCCAATTAATGTACATCCTGGATGTAAAACAGCAAACACAATAAAGAGTCCTCAGTGGTAATCATATCCTGCCATAGTGTCTGATTTCCTCTGTAAAGGTCAGTTATTCATCTTCAAGACTAATGTCACCTGTTTCTCGACCCGTCTGGCGAGTCCCCAGGTTAATGACAGGCGTTCCGAACGCTCCAGCCTCACGAACTCCACAACTGCTGTTCCCGATCATGCAGCCGGCATGAGCCACCAGCTGGATGAACTGATCGAACGGAACATGCTTTACCGCACGGAAGTTCGGATGCTGCTCAATTCCCTTCCGTCTCATCACACGAACCATCTCCTTACTGCCTACATGAGACAAAACACAGACGAGTATGGTTTTAATAGGGGAGAATTTTACTACACTTCCATTGCATCCATTGCATTTATGTTTTTTATTTTTATTTTTTTAACTATTAAATAAAATGTTTTGCTAATAAGTCACAATTCCATTTTTTACGAGTTTACATACAATTCAGAGTACAATTCTGATATATTCAGTGCTATTGTTAACTAAAACTAAAGCTATTAGAAACCATTCATTGAAATTGAACAGAAATAAAACAACAACAAAAAAACAAGAATTAGATACGTTTTGTTGTTTCTTAAAATTTTATGGTAATGGTCAAAATACCATATTTTTCGAACTATAAGTCGCACCTGAGTATAAGTCGCATAAGTCCAAATATACGTCATGACAAGGAAAAAAACATAAGTCCCACTGGACTATAAGTCGCATTAATTTAGAACCAAGAGAAAACATTACCGTCTCCAGCCACGAGAGGGCGCTCTCTGTTTTCAGTGTATGCTACAGGAGCACTGAGCAGCATAGAGCGCCCTCTCCAGCTTTAGACGGTAATGTGAACTCTTGGTTCATATATCTTAGTTCATTTCTCTTGGTTCATGTAAAATTAATTTTGATAAATAAGTCGCACCTGACTATAAGTCGCAGGACCAGCCAAACTATGAAAGAAAGTGCGAAATACGGTAGTTCCTTTTTTCCGGAACTTCAACAAAATTTTTTAAAGCAGACATAATAAGTTAATATATATGTTACATGTCATATATGTAATTGAATAATGTATTATAATAATTTAAGTCTGTATTTTAAAGGTCCCATGACATGAACATTTCACTTTATGAGGATTTTTTACATTATTATAAGGTATGGGTGTCCTGCTCTGCCTTTGAGAAACAGACGGCCGATCTGGAATCTTCCCCTTATGTCGTCATAAGGGGACAGGTTACCTCCCCTTTCTCTGCTTTGCCCACCCAAACATTTACAAATAATTCAGTCGCAGTGTCAGCACAGGCGTTACAAACAGACTTTTACGATATGGATTCGACAGCACCACCACAAACAGAACACAAACACCACAAACTGTTCATTAATGTCTGATCTTTGATCAGTGATTCCTGATGTGTAGCTAATCATTCAAGTTCACACAGACTTTCTTTCTAAATTGTTTAATCCTGTTTAAATGCATGAGTGAATCAAGCCAGTGACTGAATGATCAACTTCAAGTTGTTTCTCTTAGTAGCATGAAACAAATCTGTTATTTAAATTGTGATTTAACTACAGGGAGCGATTAAAGAAGCTCCCTTTATTTTGTTTGGAGTTGTCAATCACACATTGCGAGTATATCTGCACACTTATAACTGCTGTTATAATGAATGTCGCTGTTATGCTGCACAACGAAGCTCTTACTGTATTCATGTCGATATTGTGTTTGCTGTTACTTGTGGTAAAACCATTTTGTGAGAGAAAACACATTGCAATGACGAGATCACTGCATTCACCCGATAAACAGACTCTGTCTACTCAATCACTGCAGCGACTCATGTGATGGGAAAAGATAAAAAAAAAAAAAATGCTATAATCAACACTTCCATGATTCGATAATCTCGACTAAAAAAAAAATATATAAATAAAAAACTAAAAACACCATACAGATGTAATGCACATTTCGAATGTCAGCCAATCACAACAGTTGTACTTCTCACAGCAGACACGCCCCTTCAAACAGAGCATTCAAGCCAGAGAGGTAAAATCAGGATATAAAAATGCCTTTTATTTCTAAATTTTAAATGTAAAAATCATACTAACAATATAAGAACACCTCAGGAAACATTAAAAAAGCATTTAAACAAATAAAATAATCCATGTCATGGGAAAATTAACTAAAATGAAAATTAAAATATAAAACAAATTCTAATTAAAAAATATATATAAATAATGATTAAATTGTGTCTGAAATGTTTGCTGAATTATTAAGTATATTTGAACCACTACCTTAAAATGACTCAAACTGTGATATAACTTTTTGGTCATGCCACCCCCACCCCCTTCCTTGCATTTCTGTAAACAAGAGTTATATTCCAAGGTAAGACACAACAACTCTGCTTTGACTGAGTGTCTAGACTGTCCTTAACACCAAATTTAAAGCAAAACATGACTGTTTTGTCTGTTAGAGTTCTTAGAGAGTCCTTGGAAATTATCTTATACTGCTAATAAAATCCGAGAAAAACGAGAAAGGTCAGACAGAAAGAAAATAAGAGCTGACCTGCATCGATATTCGGGAAGAGAATGAGAGTTCTCTTGTTGAAGGAGATGAGAGCCTCCAGCATTAAATCATAGATCTTAATGGAATTCTGGATGTCTGTTGTAACAGGATGCTGCAGAGCTACAATGTAGCTCTGTTCCTTCACATCATTCCCTGTTTAAGAAAAAAACAAAAAAACAATCACATATACATAAATGATAGCATTAGTAGTTTTAACTTTAAATTAGTTATTTTGCACTCTTTTGTTTGTATAGTCTTTATTGTTTATTTCTACCAAGTGCTATTTCATCCCATTTATCTATAGTACATACCAAGCCACGACTTGATGATATCAGTATAATCATCTCGTTGGTGGGCGGAAAGCAGCTTGTCGTAAGATGGGCAGCCAGCCAATAAAATGCGAGAGTGGTCTTCGCACATAGAGATGAGGTGTCTCTCGGCCGTGCGTGTGCAGACGGCATGGTAGTGTGCCAGTTTGGAGATGGCGTGACGAATGGAATCATCAATGGTGCCGCTCACTTCTCCACCTTCCAGGTGCAAAATGCGTATGTTCATGAGAGCCGCTGCTGTCGCCAAGGCCAGCGCGTCGAAACGGTCGCCATGAACGAGCAGAATGTCAGGAGCGAGGCGCTGGAAGACATCGGGGAGCTTCACAAGCGCGAGACCCACAGACTCCACCATAGCAGCTTCATCCTCACCACGAACAATGGTGTGCAACTTAGAGCAAATGTCAAACTCATCCTGCAAAATCATACGGAATGTGTTTCTGGGAAAGAGAAAAAGAAGGTAATCATACATTGATTCACTTGTGGTTACCCGCTACAATATCAACACTGGCCACCACAAATAGATTTCCAAAATGCTTTGAATTCGCTGAATAAACATGAGCACTGCCCGTTTCAAAATCAAAACAGCGCAGTTGTTGTTTTATGTGTATTTGAAGGTCACTGACTGTCTTTAGAAAGTCTTTCTGTACTTTCCTATAATGCCCGATAAAGTAGCATTTAGAAGCAGAGCGTTTAAAGCGCTTCCTTCTGGCAGAGAATTAATATGTATTTTCAATCTTCGGGTCTGCTGTTTTATATATAGCCTGTATTTCCCCAAAGGGAAGTGCTGCTATGCATTGAGTGTAAGTCTGTGGGAAACACCGAATCATTAAATATGACTAAGGGCTGCAGTTATAGTCATGTCACTCAGTGGCATGGCAAATCTGACAAAAACTATGTCAAATTTAGTTTATTTTGCTCAAATAGTGTTTAATGTTCAGTGTTTAAAATAGCAGTAATAACAAAGCGTATTATTCAAGCTAGATATTATTCAAGCGAGCCAGTGTGCATGTGCAGTCTCAGAACGCTGACTGTTTCTATAGCAACCGGGACTTCTAACGGCAGCTGCAGTGATGCTCCAACTTCACCGTTTAGCGATTGGCCCTTTCATTCAGAAGGCGGGGCCTTCTAGTGATTGATCGGCCATATTGTGCATTGCATTTTTCCCTATTCAAAACTTATTACATATAGTGACGTGTCTTTGGTATTCTTTAGTCTCTGATGCTGTCCTCTGAACAATGCAATTTGTGCAATATAAGGGCAATGAAAACAAATAATTAATCTCTAGGTACCTCACAATTTGATTAGGTTACCATTCACAGGGCTGCAATGTGAAGATAAAAACTTTTTTCTTACTATGTGACAACTTTGCACTTTCATTGCAAAGTTTGAATAATAATGAATTTACTTCCAATAACTTGAAAACTTCCAATAATTTAATTATTTTCTCTATGTACATTAAGTGCAATTAAACATTACTCTATGTGCAAAAAGTGGGGTTGAATTTTAAACCGATCACTTAGTATTTGAAAGAGTATGTTAAATTCACTAAATTAAAATTGATCGCTTGCTGACAGGACAAGCCTTTATGCAAAACTGAAATACTCAGGGGACTTTCGCAACTGTTCAGATAAGGATACAATTGTACATTTTTAGTTATGATCAATAATATTTAATGAAGTACTTCTGACACATTCTCATGTTTAGGACAACTTCGGTTAGGTTACGCACTTTTCCCATGGCAGCTCACTGTGCGTCCACCACTGGTTTCCAGATTAATCAGTGGCTAAATTTGTTGCGAATTATTTTTAGTTATGATTATTATTTATTTTCGTGATTAGTTGGTGCAGACCTGATATGCATCGAAGAGCAATAGATTCTAAAAGCTGTTAGAAAGATCCATCACAATTCAGTATGCAAATAAATTGAAGAAAGAATGTCAACTGGGATTCAGTAATCAAAATTATAAATGGCATCTTCGCTGTGTTACGATTAAAATTGCAACTATTTTACATACATTTTCAAATTTTATATTTATTCAACACCAAATACTGAAATGTAGAAAGCAAAACCTGAATGGTAAGAGACAGCATGTTGACCATTTGCTTTGAAAAAATGTCTTTGCTCCAAGTAGGTAATGTCAAGTTTACATGACCCAAAGAGAAGTCAAAAGTGGTTTGACTTCATTGATAAAAGACAAAGGCTTCTATCCACCATCAGCAGCCCACTCTTAGAGCCAAACTCTCACCGGCAAGAGCTGCATTCCAACATTTCCATGGCAACAGTGAGAAATTGTGCTGATTCATGTTCTGAACCTCTCAAGCCCAGATGAAGATCTATGGCTTATCTTTGTAAGTTAGTCAATACGGACTAGAATCAGATCTTTTTAAAGGTATAGTTCACCAAAAATTTAAGATTCTGTCATCATTTAATCACCCTCATGTCATCATTTCCTGTAGGACTTTCTTTCATCCATGAAACACACACAAAAAGATTTTGAAGAATGTCTCAAAAATGTGTCTGTACAATGAAAACCAGTGGGGACCAAAACAAAGTTTGGACCATACCGACTTTCAATGCACACCGACTTTTGTGTTCCAAAGAAAGAACAAAAGTATTTAAGGTTTGAAATGACAAAACCTTTATTTATTTAGAGTCATGTTTGTCAGCTGCTCTGATATGCAATATCCCTTAAGCAATATACCCCTATGAAACGACTTAGGATCAGCATAATCAAGCAGTCTTACCCGTAATCATCAATGAGATGTGAACCCAGCACCACCACCTCCAGGTCAAAGATTTCAGGGTGCGACTTGATGCCGAACATAATGGGTGCGAGTTTAGAGTAGTCCGCTCTGTTACAGGTGGCCACGCACACGCGTAATCGTTCTTTTGATCTCTTCTCCGATCGCTCCATCTTCTCCTGTGCTTGCTGGGTCCTCAGATAGTAAAGCTCCTAAATGAGGAACAAGATTACAAATCTATACAGTATTCTGGAAATTAAAGAAGAATAAAAATGCAAATTCAGTCACAGCTAAATGCATGACATGTAGCTGACAGCCTTATTGCTTTTGCAAAGTAGTTACTACGTAAGCAAATAATTCAAAGCAAATTCATTAAGTCCCATCCTTCCACTAGATGAGATAGTCCCTGACATGTAAACTAAAGTTAAACAGTGCAACTTGAACCCTGTATTGACAAACCAGCATCCCAGATTGGAACGTTTCATATACACTACCGTTAAAAAAAATTGGGGTTGGTAAATTTTTTTTAGGGCTGCTCCGATCACGATCGGCCGATCGTTATGCGCATCTCGTCAGTAAAGCCGGTTCTCTGATCAGTGGTAAAAACTGTGAAGCTGCGCAAATCCACGTTCATTTTCAGCGTTT
Organism: Carassius auratus; assembly: GCF_003368295.1. Lineage (NCBI taxonomy): Eukaryota > Metazoa > Chordata > Actinopteri > Cypriniformes > Cyprinidae > Carassius > Carassius auratus. The sequence goes on along the minus strand of NC_039243.1, from coordinate 25,637,722 downwards.
ATTTGCGCATCTTCTCAGTTAACAATGGCTCTGTGTAGTAACAGCTGCTCTGTGTGAAATCACGCACTTGAGGGAATTTACCGCTGATTAGAGAACCGGCTTTACTGATGAGATGCGCACAACGATCGGCCGATCGTGATCGGAGCAGCCCTAAATTTTTATTTATTTATTTATTAAAGAAGTTAATCCTTTTATTTGGCAAAGATGCAAAAAATTTATCAAAATTGATGGTAAAGACACTTATAATGTTAAAAACAACGCTGTTCTTCTGTACTTTCTATTAAAAGATAAAAAAGAAAAAACTGTAATAAGAAACATTTCTTGAGCACAAAATCATTAAAGTGTTCACTGTATTTTTAAAAAATTAATAAATGCAGCCTTGGGGAGCATAAGAGAAAAATAGGGCTGTGCAAAAATTCGAATGCGATTTTCATGCGCATCTCATCAGTAAAGACGCTCCTGTGATTAGTAGTACATCTCCAGCACGTGCGTTCAGATCAGGGTTGCCAGGTTTTCACAACAAAGCCTTTCCAGCTGCTTCTCAAAACTAGTCCAAAACTACCCCAATCACGTCCCGGGGATAAAATAATTTTTTGGGCATTTTAGGGTCTAAATATCACGCTATTGGGATGGCTTCAACCCACGGACATGAAAAACAACCACGGACTTGGAAACACTGGTTCAGCTGGAGTGGATTTTACTACACAGAGCCGTAGTTCACTGACAATCTACACAAAATCACTTTCAAAATCGGCAATGAATCGCTTGCAATTTTGAAATTGATTTTGTGTAGTTTGCTCTGTGTAGTAAATGTCAACCAGTGTGGCCAAGTCTGCGGTAGTTTTTCATGTCCGAGGGTCGAAGCGACCCAATACAAATAACATCATATTTAGCCCCTAAAATGTCCATTTTACCCCATTTGAGCCCCACCAAAAAAAAAAACGTGTATTTTATCGCCCGGAACGAAATGCAATTGGGCTAGTTTTGAGAAGCAATTGAGCAGATTTTGTTTTGAAAACCATATACTACTAATCACATGAGTGCCCTTACTGAAGAGATAATCGAAAATCGTACGAATCCCAAACAATCAAACAATAGTATAGGTTTAAATAAAAGATAAAATAGAAAGAAAAGAAAATTAGTCTATAATAATTCAGAGCAAGCCTTTCATGCCAGGGGTTGCCAAATTAAGAGGGATACTTACATGAGTATTCCTGACCTGAACTCTCTGAGGCATGAAAACAGAATAAAGAAAGAAAAGAGGTATATATTGCTATGTCACTTCATAGAGGAATATAAAACTATGAATCCATTACGAAAGCCACCTGCCTGACTACACAATCCTTTACTGCCCTTTAGCACATACTGATAAATGCTCTATCAATGCCAGCGAGGACACCGTCAAACTTTTGTACCTAGTATTTAGACACTGACCATTTTAAAGACTTTAAACCTGTTTTACAAGCATAAAGCAAACAAAACAACTGGGAAGTAGCAAAAGCAAACTACATGGAATGGACTATGCTTAAAAGTGCCAAATTATAGGGAAGTCCATTATAAATATATATATAAATAACCAATCCAGCTAAAGTCAAACTATATTTAAATCGGGACGCATGAAATAATAGTCAAAAAAATAAATAAATAATGGAACAGTTTATCGAGCCTTTAGACAAAAAAAATAAAATAAATAAAAGTAAAAATGCCAAAACTGAGCAAAAGTATGCAGTTTGGTTGCTGATATTTACGGCCAAAACAGAAGATGAAATTCTGATAATGTACGTCAATGTGATTTTTATAACAGTACAGCAGTCTTCTTGTACAAACTTTGTAATAAGTTGTCACTAGGGTGTGTCTTGGGGCCAATGCAAATAAGTTCAAGTTAGTCGTTTGAGTCGTCTTCTGTCACAATGCCAAAGCTGGCAGGAAAATCAGGTCATAATGTCAAATGTAAATTGTCAGAACCGAATACCATGACAAACCAGCTGCACTAGATTTTCAAGATATTTCATATTCTTAGAAATGTACAAAAGCAGTATTTTGTGTTCATGTTGGCTTCATATGTTTTTGAAAAATAGAATTATCAATAAAATAAAATAAAATAATTATATTCAGCAAAAAAATCAGACCTGAATAGACAAACATACCTGAATCAATATATTTTTTGAATGTACATCATTTTCCATGTCTTTTCCCATGTTGGTTTAACCACTCTGTCTGATTTGGCAAGCAAAGCTTCATTACTATTAAATACAAATATTAATACAAAAATAAAAGCCTGCCTGACATTTTCTAACTTTATATCCCACAAAAACATTAAATTAATTGCAATTCAGAAATCAACATCTTTATCATAGTAGAGGTGTACTGAACATAAAGTAAGTATTGCATTTGGATGAAAAGGTATGAAGTGAATGGAGATTCACAATTATAATGAAAAAAGTATTTAAAAATTAATTTAAGTTTAGAATCATTCTCAAACTGAGAATTTTATAAAATGGATAAGTTATTTTAAATGTGCTTAACATAGATATTTCAATATCATGTGCCACTGAGACTTGCAGTTCTGCAATTTGATACCGTTCACACTTGACGTGCCACAGAGTTTTAATCTGACTACACAAACTGGTTAAACTGGACCAAATTAACTTATGGATAAATGCATGAATGAATGAACATTTTCAGTGTCTTGTGTGTGCTTTACCACAAAACTGCTTGTTTGTTGCCACGGTCAAGTTAAAAGATAACAGCAATATTATGAAATGTTATTACAAATTAATTTAACTGTTTTCTATCGGAGTATGTTTTGTAAATGTGAGGGCAAAGCATAATTTTCAGCACCCATTACTTCATTTTGAGCAGATATTTCTTATTATTAAAACAGTTGTGCTGCTAATATGTTTTGGTGGAAAGGAAACCGTGATGTCTGTGTGTGTGTGTGTCTGTGTGTGTGTATATATATATTTTTTTTTTTTCTCTTCAGGATTTGTTGATGAATAGAAAGTAAAAAAGAACAGTATTTAGCTGGAAAAAAAATCTTTTGTAACAGTTGTAAATGTGTCTACTGCTGTCACTTATGGTCAAGTTAATGTGGCTTTGCGGAGCAAAATTATTATTATTTTTCTTTTACTCAAGACTACTCACAGATTCTCTCAGACATGACTTTACTCTCATGGTTTGACATGAACAAGGTCTCAGACAGAACTGTTTACAGAACATCTTAAGGGCCAACTCCCACGCTTCCACCAAAAATGAGGTTACAACAGCATATGGCATCGTTTAAGGCAGTGCTAGGCTTTCTGGGAAATCTTCATCACCCTCACAGTTGTCCTACCATGTACTAGAGGGATGCACTAGAGGGCACTGCCCAACTGTCCCGCCAGCCTGTGTTTCTGTCCACATAAAAATAAAAACCACAAGTCACGTTTCTAATACCATTTTGACTAAGTGTCCACATCAAGATACTGAGAAATCCACCATGTTTCTAGCTCACACACTCATCATCATCCCAGCTAAAAGGCATCACAAGACTCTATCTGCACCCTAAGCATTACAAACCAGGGAGGGAGAGGGAGGCAGAAGGAAAGAGGAAAAAGCAAATGACAAAATAGCATCTGACTCACGTGTGGGTTTCTAGCATGTCTTGGCATCATGATGTGTGCAGTGTTTTCTTTTCCGCTGAGTTCTGAATCAAACAGAGCCCCTTTCTAGCTGCTCTCCCTCTATTCGTCGTCTCTGACAGCCATTAAAGCAAAAAGGAGGAGAACAGTGGCCCACTGCATGCATCACACAAAACAGCTCAGCCAGGACCGGCGCAGGGGGCGGAGTCAGATAAGCTCTTGCAGATTGATTGGCTGAGAGTCAAGCCGGTTGTGTCTCCGCCCCCTGCATCCTCTCCACACACCAAGTGTTTTAAGGTTGGATAGGGGCAAACACACAACAGTTGGCAAGCATGTGGACACAGAAACATCCTTCTTGGCAATAATCAACATTTCCTTTTAGCCATGTACTATAAAATCTTGTAAGACAACCTGCTTCCCTGAAGATGGGCCATGGATGGGTCTTCCAGCATGATAATGACCCGAAACACACTGTCTCTATACGTTAAAATAAACCTACCATAAAAATAACAGACCCTTCATTTCTTTGTGGGCAAACTTACAAAATCAGCAGGGATCAAATTAATTATTTCCCCACTTTAACACATTCTGTAGCTAAATTACACCTAGAAACTTATTTTCCCGGGCATTTTAGCTTGATTTTTATTAACTAGCCAAAAACACATTATTTGTAAGTTTTTTATACAAAATATTTTAATCAAATAATTAAAATACATTTTCCAGAATTTCCTGAATAATTAGAATGATTATCTAATATCTGTATTAAAATGTACAGTATCAGACATTTTAGACTCAAGACAGGGCTAAAAAATATGAATTAATGTCTGTTAATTATAATAAAAACATAAATATGCACAATGTATTAACACATTTACTGTATGTTTTTGTATTACTATAATAAACGTAATATTTTTACTTGCTGACAATACTGTGCTGATATGCAATAACATTTTGGTAATTAACAACAACTTTTTTGACAATTCATATTTTCAAAGTATAGCCAGTTTAATTTATAATAAATGATTCTTTTAAATTGTATTACATCGCAATAAAACAATTCACCATCAACCAAATATCAATGGCTATATTTTTTCCTTTAAAGGGATACTCCACCGTGTTTTCATATTAAACTATGTTTTCCCCTTAACTAAGACGAGTTGATACATACCTCTCTCGTCTCAGTGCGTGCACTCAATCGCTTTGGCGCGCGGTGACACTTTGAAAGCACTTAGCTTAGCCCATTCATTCAATAGGGGCCAAGCAGAGAAGCTACCAAACACCTCCACGTTTTCCCTATTTAAATACAGTTACTCGTGTAGTGTAACTCGACCTAGGACCGTAACACAAAACAAAACGTTGCGCTTTTCTAAGCGCGTAAAATGGATAGTCATTGTATGGCGGAATACCATAGCAAGTGCTTGTAAGCACTTCGTCTTAGCACAGTAATATCTTCACTAGAGGGAGCGGGGGCCGGTGAGAGGATTTTTCACGAGTGAAGGTATTACTGCGCCAAGACAAAGTGCTTACAAGCACTTGCCATGGTATTCCGCCATAAAATATAGTTATCCATTTTACGCGCTTAGAAAAGCGCAACGTTTTGTTTTGTGTTACCGTCCTAGGTCGAGTTACACTACGCGAGTAACTGTATTTAAATAGGGAAAACGTGGAGGTGTTTGGTAGCTTCTCTGCTTGGCCCCTATTGAATGAATGGGCTACAAAGTGCTTTCAAAGTGTCACCGCGCGCCAAAGCGATTGTGTGCACGCACTGAGACGAGAGAGGTATGTATCAACTCGTCTTAGTTAAGGGGAAAACATAGTTTAATATGAAAACACGGTGGAGTATCCCTTTAAGCATTTTTTAAGTAACTGAAATAGATTTTATACCAAAAAAAATAATAATAAAGAAAAAATAAAAAGGAATCAGAGCTGCGGTCCGTAACTTTGTTTGTGTTCAAAATGTAGAAAAATGAACATACACCGAGTACACCATGAATCCATTTTCCAAACCGTGTTTTTGGCTTGTCCTGAATCACTAGGGTGCACCTATAATAAGTGTTTATATTCTGACTATTTTAGATTGCTTCGGGGATACCGCGGCGGAGTAACCCAGTACCTTTATGATTCTTCATAGACATAAACAGAGAGAAGTAGTTCCGGCTACGATGTTCTTCCGCAAGACGCAAGCAGTTCTGTTTATTAACCGCTAGAGCGTCAAAAGTTCCCTACCGCAGATTTAACTAGATTAAATTATAGAGTATCAAGCTTACAAAAATGTTGAATTTTTAAAGTATATTTTCAGTGATATTCCTGACCAAGACAGGTCTGAAAATATTAATTAGTATTTATTTTCATGTTTCATTTCATGAAATCATGTTAATTATGCAAAATATATTAATATTTACATATAATGTATGTTTTAGTATTTACATAAAACGAATTTATTAATATAATATTCTGACCTGACAAATGCAAGTCATGCCTATGCTTTTGCAACATCAACCATACAAAGAAAAAAATAATTTAATCAAATTTTCATCAGCTCTAAAAAAGAGCCACATATTCTTAACCTGTGACCTCCACGCTCAGAGTGACGGCTCAAGCAACAGAGTGTGTGCTGTGTGCGGAGCATTAAACTTAAGTGTGGTGGACAAGGATCTGTGTCTGTTTGCATTTCAGCTGTTACATCCTAAAGCAGAATCTAAGCGTCACAATGACAGAGATCTCTCTTACATGTTCTGCACGGGGAAGTTATTGATAATGCAACAACTGCAAGAAATCATTGATTATAAGGAAGCTTATAAGACATTTGTAAAGCCGCTGCACCAGATCTTACCAAGACCATTTTATTTATTTTTTTCCTTCTTTTGATAGTTTAGACTTAATAATTATCTGAATATCAATGCCATATCAGTGCTCCTTTATTTAGATCTAGAAGTAACGGCCCATTACTATTTCCTAACAGTGTGAGTTTTGAAGAATGTATACCCATGAAAAGGGGCGAGCAAGGAAGAACTGCACACTTCGCCACACACTGATCAGAACAAGAGCTTCAACCAGAGGTGAGAGATGAACCAGCCATATAGCAAGAGCTACTGCATGCAGTCTATTAATGAAGCTAGATCACTGATATCGCGATAATTCACAATAACGCAGACAAGCATCTAAAACTGAGGCACATCGTTGCCTAGGCCCAACAAAACAAAGAAAAGTACTGCCATCTACTGCCAGAATCAGAGACAAACACATGACCAAAGCCACCTGATCACAGCTCAGTATGAATGAGTGATCATGCACAATATAATACTGATTTTGATCATGTGCCATATAATACCGATTTCCTACCAGAAAGCATTTAAAGCTTTTAACCAACCAGCATGTGAGTTACAATCTAACCAAACAAGACATCTGTCCAAAAGACAGATCCATCTCATAAAACTCTTACCCGCATTTATTCAAGGCTGTGAGATGAGCTCAAAGAGACTCGGCATACAGTTTAAACATAATGTCCTGGATTCACAAATCAGATCAAAATCGGGCCATAGTTCAATTAGGACATTTAAGTAATTTTCATACAGATGCCTTAGAAAAATCACTACTGTTGTTCATCTTGAGACAAAACAAGTGCCCTGACAAATTTTAAGACCAATCAGTACAATTTCGTTTCAGCTGATACAGCTCAGACTTACATTTTAAAGATAATCTTGTACAATCTACAGAAGATTTACAGATCTTTACTGGAAAGGGGCTTGTTAAATGAACCAAGAAAAACAGCTGGAGAACACACAAGATATTGACTGCAACTTTTGATTCAATTTTAACATACATTCAGATTTTAAAATACAGTTTTAAACATCATTTTCTGGAAATAAAAGCAGTTGAAAGTAAGATTTTATTTTTTTTCGTTTTTGCTCACACACAAACACGCATCATCATTGAATAAAATACTACATTCACGAAAAACACTATACTTCAATCATGAAACTATATTTCAACACAATATTTCTATCACCCTTATTTGAATACTGATTACACATTAAATTCAGATGAGCTGTGGAATAAAGTAATTAATAAATGGCAAATGAGTCAGTGTTAAAGGTAACGTGGCGAAAAGTTCATGTGTGCTGTTAACACAGCTGCTGCTGACCAAAGAAATGCTAACAAGCTATGTTAGCACATTACTTACGTTTAACTCGAGTATCTGTAGTACATTCCCTTGCGTGATAACAAGTGTTATAGAATCGAATAAATCGAATGCTGATATAAATTACTTAATAAATCAAAGAGGCAGATTATTCGTGTGTCAATGCTAACCGCACATAGCCCCAAGCAGATTCTTTCTCTGTTTCTGTTGGCGCTGAAGGCGCGTCACAGCTCACTGCTGCCACCTACTGATAGGAATAACTATTAACCCTGGTTTAATTTACAAATCCTTTGAGCCCTTGTTACCTTGGTTTACTTTCTGATGAATATAACTTTTCTTTCATTAATATAACTTTAAACAGAAACCTTGCATACTAAAGCACATTCAGCACAATATTACTGTAATTTAAACTTAGATTCTTGCAATGTTATATGAAGAGTTTAAATGATGGCAATAATATCTCACCCATAGTTGATGAAGGTTGGATAAAATGGGCCAGCAATTTTAAATCTTAGCACTTCTGATACCTTACATTTAGATGTTCAGTAGTTTCTTATGAAAATATAAGAATTATAAGTGAACATGTTTATTCTCATTCCCATCCAGCTTGCCCACATTAGGGAACACACCTAGACCAATCACATCAGTTAACAAATAGTTATGTATGTTAAGAGGGATGTGTGGACACACCAGTGTTTAAATATGTAAGTGCAATTAAATATGTAAATAGTCATATGTCTGCACTGATAAAAAAAAAAAAAATATATATATATATATATATATATATATATATATATATATATATATTGCAGTGAAGTAAATACTATAGAAAAACAAATGTAATTTCTACTTTAAATAATTTAGTTCAAGCAAGAATTTAAAGATTACATTCTATATTAATACTCAATTAAAGCTTGTAGAAATTAAAGTTTGATCTTATAAGTGTAATTTTACTTGGAATTGTTTGTTATGTTTACAAGGATGTTATGATCCTGTTGTTCCCATCATGTTTTCGAGTTCTATTTGCACTATTTGTTTTATGGTTGCTGTTGTTGTTAGGTTTAGTAACTTGCTGTTTTGTGACATCTGAAGTTAATTTTCTATACTCATACATAACTCACTCATACTCAGACACTATGCCATCGTTGTGTATTGTGTACCAAGTATTGGGGTCTCTGTGTAACTGTTTTGAACAGACATATTAGCTTGAAATTGATAAACTGTCAATGTACTTGCATGTTTGGAAGTAAACAAATAGAACGTTTTTTTTTTTATTCAGTGCTATGTTTTTTGAGTAAAATAGGATATTTAAAATAATAAGTAAAATTACTCATGAAACTACAAACCCGATTCCAAAAAAGTTGGGACACTGTACAAATTGTGAGTAAAAAAAAGGAATGGAATAATTTACAAATCTTATAAACTTATATTTTATTCACAATAGAATATAGATAACATATCCAATGTTGAAAGTGAGACATTTTGTAATGTCATGCCAAATATTGGCTCATTTTGGATTTCATGAGAGCTACACATTCCAAAAAAGTTGGGACAGGAAGCAATAAGAGGCCGGAAGAGTTAAATGTCCATATAAGGAACAGCTGGAGGAGCAATTTGCAACTTACTCAACTGACAACATGATTGGGTATTGTCTCGGGACGGGCACAAGACAGACACAGTGGGCGTGGCGTCAGGCCTCGGAGAGGCTTTTATTAACAGAAATCATAAAATAACACAGGGAATAAAAGTGGCCAAAGGGGGAAAGTGTCCAAAATAACAGGGAATCTGGTGTCCTCGTCGTGCTGCGGGTTTCGTGTGGGTCGGGCAGTGTTCATGGAGGAAGGGTCCAGGTAAGGGGCGGAGTCCGGCGGCCGCACGCGCTCCCCTCCTCGGTCCGGGGCGCGAGGGGCGGCGGCTTCCTCTAGCGGGCGCATCTCTCTCGTTGGCCGCGGCGCTGGTAGGGGATGGACGGCCCGGCATCCTGGCCCGTCGGCCATGTAAACGGGTGCGGTTCTCCTCCGGATCGCGGGTCCGGCAGCTCACGTCTCTTGTGGCACGGGAATCCCTCAACGCACCCTTCCTGGACCCACGAGAACACCAGCGTGCATGCACGGAGAAGAGACCGGTCTCCTGAGGAGATGCGCGTTGGGCTTTTACAGCGGCGTTGATGAGGCTCTCCATTTCCTTCAGGTGTGCCCCATCACACGCCGCCAGCCCTGACTCGTCCGGCGCCCCTCCTCTCACAGACCCACTCCAGTCGGGAGCCTGGTGAAGGGCGGCGATTTAGGACGGGGTGCCGGTGACAATCAGGGAGGAGGCAGCTGACTCGTCACAGTATAAAAAGAGCCTCTCAGCGTGGCAGTGTCTCTCAGAAGTCAAGATGGCCACTAGATCACCAATTCCCCCAATGCACTCTAAAAACTGCTGGGTTGAAAACAACCCAATTTGGGTTATTTTGACAACCCAGCGCTGGGTCAAAAAGGGACGAACCCAGCGCTGGGTTATTTTAACCCAACCAGTTGGGTTATCATATTTAACCCAGCCTGCTGGGTTGCCTTTTTTATGGTTTAAAATGACTATATTGCAGGGTTTAAAAAAAACAGAGCGGGTGTTTTTTATCACTGTATTTCAGAAGGAAAACTACTGTATTTAGAAAATGTTCGATATCATTTCGCATGTGCTTGATAAGGCAGCGTTTGTGAGCTCAGTATCGCTCTGCAGCCGTTACCGGAGAAACCTACCTCTCCCGCTCTTAGCGCCTCCTGCTGGCAGAAAATAAACTCGCAGAGTGCAGCCATGTGGGGAAACAATGCATTTCTACGTTAAAATTAACCCAAATTGAGCTAGGCATTAAACCTACAAATGTTGTTCATTTTAAATATCACTTTTACACACAAATAATAATTATCAAAAGGAAAATATTTATTAAAAACGAGAAAAGTCAAAAAGTAACATGTTAGAAGAAATGCAGAAAAGATTTGGCATTAACAGCTACAGAGTTCATAAACAAAGCATTGAACATTTGATGAATATAACTTAAGATCAAATTGGACTTTGTTCAATTGTATATATTGTATAAAAATATACGAAAACACATACAATAAATTTACAATTAGTTAGGTTTTTTTCCAACTACTCTGGCATTACAGTACACAAATAAATCACAACATTAACTTTGATATTATAACATTTAACAGACGCATGTGTGTGTGTGTGTGTGTGTGTGAAAGAAAGTGACAGGTGTATGAATGACAGAGTGTAAACTCTTCTACTAAACAACACAGAAAAAGCATTTAACTTTTTTTTTTTTTTTTTAACAAATTATACACTTACAGTTTGTTTCATAGTCCATGAATACAGATCATGCATCACGGTCAATTTTCATGATCTCTTTAGCATAACTGATGTAATCATGAAGAAACCCCATCAGCACAGCATGTGACATCTTCTACATCATCCAGGGCAGCGTCCTTCTTTAAAACCACCGCTGCATCAGTTTAGGGGAAAGAATATTCTCCTCTCTGACCAGGATTCATCCCAGTCACCGCCTGTTCTTCATCAGTGGCCTAAGAGAAACACATTTGAAAAAATTAAACATTTAATTAAACTATCCATTTTCAGGTAGAGGTGTATTCACATCCGTAAGGATAGGTAAATAATCGGTTTTAAAGTTTCAACACTTTGTGTGGTTGTTTAATGTCTCAGTCCACCACAGCGCTCCAGAATGCTATAATGGCAGCACTAGTGTGAGGACATGCGATATTGTTTGAATAAATATTGCTTTCAGAAAGCTTCTTTACTGAAACATTAAAACAGACATGACATTCACATTCCTCACAATATTCATGTACATGGAGGGCTGCTCTTCAAACTGTTAGTTCAACAAATAATTAAAATGTTCATAATTTACTCTCCCCATGTTTTTCCAGACTCATACAAACTAAGAAAACTCATTTTTTGGAAAACGTATGAATATATGTAATATTCTCTTTTTGTGTCCTCCATTTATTTTGAACATACATGTTTGCTATCATATAATTTAAGATGTATTCATATATAAATATCAGAATTTACTTCTACAATAACTCTATATTTATGAAGCTTGAAAATACTGATTATCTAAACTATAAATGGATTAACAAATATTATGAGAAAAATAAAAATATATTAATTTATGTTGTAAAGACAGACAAAAGTCTTATAGGTTTGGAATGACTTGAGGGCAAGTAAATGATTTATTGTGTGAACTTTACCTTTAAGAGCGAAGACCAAGAATAATGACTCTCCAAATCAGACAACTCCAAAGTTGGTTTGAGTTCTGCAATAAAAAACACAGACATCAATGGTTTTAATGAAATGAGCACGTAATCACACTGTTGTTGCATCAAAATGTGAAGTAAACTGGCAGGAGACAACAGAAAAATTTATTTTCTAAAAATAACTTACATAAAATCTCAAAGGAATGATGCTCTCCCATGTCTCTTGCTTTTAACATCTACAAAAACAAAAAACAAACATTATTTTACTCTTAGTAAAACACAACAACAACTGATAACATGAAATTATGAAGTTTACTTGCCTTAAACGATCTTTCCCTCTCTTCAGAAGAAGCTGAGAAAACCACCTCCTCACACAAGCAGACTTACACTCACACAGCAGTTAGTTTGAGTTCTGCAAAGAGGGACATCAATGGTTTTAATAAAATATTAACATAAACATACATACATACATATATAAAATCACACTGTTTTTGCATCAAAATGTGAAGTTAACAGGCAGGACACAACAGAAACATTAATTTTCTAAAAAAAAAAAAAAAAGTAATAATAATTTAACTTACATCAGTCTCAGAAGAATGAAGTTATCTTGTCTCTGGATTTCAACATCTAAAAAAAAACACACATTATTTTAGTCTTAGTAAAAATAAAGATAACTTGATGTTATTCTGAAGTTTACTCTCCTTAAACCGTCTGTCCCTCTCCTCAGAAGAACACCTCCTCCTCATCCTCACACAGGTCTGTGACTCCTCACACAAACAGCTTCAGTGTCTTTAACTCTCAGCGCGAGGACAATGAAGACAGGAGCTCGACAAGAAATATTACATGTAAAACATACTTTTAACAGTTACCACTTCAACAGCCTCAAAATAATTATGCTAGTCTTTACTACACAATGCCGTTTCCTTTAGGAGACAAACATACATTTAGTTTAACCGCGAAAAAAAAGACAAATTCACATGAGCGTAACCGTGACCATAACCGTCTGTTAACGCCTCAAAAAGTACAGATAATGTAAAATCTTATGTAAATATGACAAAATACATTCACAGACGTTATATTAAAAGTACATCCTCCGTTCAGTAACGTTATATGAGGCAGTTAAGACCTCCGTGTCTGAGGCGAAAACCGCGTCCGTTTTTTTTTTAAAATATATATAACGTTAAGCTCCTTTGTTTCCGCCTTTCATAAAACCTTCCGCCTTTCATACAACCGGGTAAACAATAAAAGATAACTTTACATTTTGAATATTTAACGTTACTTACCATAGTCTTTCACTCGCTTCTATCACGCTGAGAAAATGGCGGCTGCTCGCACTGGAGACGTACGATTTTGACGTGACGTGCGTGCTCTCCTTCACGTCCGCGTCCTCAACCCACCCCCGCTGGGTTAAAAAAGATAGTTATTTTCAACCCAAACTTGGGTTAAAACATCCCAAAGTCCTATCCAACGGCCTCAACCCAGCAGTTGGGTTGAAAAAACAACCCAGCGTTTTTTAGAGTGTGCTGTGCCCAAAAAATGGAGCAATATCAGAAAGGATTTATCCTTTCAAAGTTATCATCATCTACAGTGCATAATATCATCCAAAGATTCAGAGAATCTGGAACAATCTCTGTGCGTAAGGGTCCGGGCCAGAAAACCATACTGGATGCCCTTGATCTTCGGGCCCTAGATGGCACTGCATTACATACAGGAATGCTACTTTAATGGAAATCACAACATGGGCTCAGGAATACTTCCAGGAAACATTGTCGGTGAACACAATCCACCGTGCCATTCACCGTTGCCGTCTAAAACATTATAGGTCAAAAATGAAGCCATATCTAAACATGATCCAGAAGCACAGGCGTTTGATCTGGACCAAGGCTCATTTAAAATGGACTGTGGCAAAGTGGAAAACTGTTCTGTGGTCAGATTAATCAAAATTTGAAGTTCTTTTTGGAAAACTGGGACACCATGTCATCCGGACTAAAGAGGACAAGAACAACCCAAGTTGTTATCAGCCCTCAGTTCAGAAGCCTGCATCTCTGATGGTATGGGGTTGCATGAGTGCATGTGGCATGGGCACATTTTCCATCATGACAATGCCAGATCACATACTGCATCAATTACAACATCATGGCTGCATAGAAGAAGGGTCCGAGTACTGAAATGGCCAGCCTGCAGTCCAGATCTTTCATCCAAAGAAAACATTTGGTGCATCATAAGGAGGAAGATGCGACAAAGAAGACCTAAGACAGTTGAGCAACAAGAATGGGACAACATTCCTATTCTTAAACTTGAGCAACGTGTCTCCTTGGTCCCTAGACATTTGCAGACTGTTATAAAAAGAAGAGGGGATGCCACACAGCTGTAAACATGGCCTTGTCCTAACTTTTTGGAGATGTATTGATGCCATGAAATTGAAAATCAACATATTTTTCCCTTAAAATTATACATTTCTCAGTTTAAACATTTGAGATGTCATCTGCTGTATTCTGTTGTATATTTGAAACTTCCACATCATTGCATTCTGTGTTTTTTTTTTTTTTTTTTTCACAATTTGTACAGTATCCCAACTTTTTTGGAATCAGGTTTGTAATTATACATAATTTAACTAGATTTTAATTCCATACTTAAATTTTACTTAAAATATGTGGAAAAATTTGCAAAATAAAAACGAATTATCTTTTTTTTTTTCAGTGTATATATATATATATATATATATATATATATATATATATATATATATATATATATATCAATTATACCATTCAGATGAAATGCTTTTACTGGGATTTTTACTTTGTCTGTCATTGGTTATTCAACTAAAATGTCAGGATTTAATTTTAATTGATTTAACAATTTACAATAATGACTCTACCCTTCTTCGTACCTTAATCTTTATTTCTGGGAATTTTACAGTTGTCACAATGGGTTTTAGTTTTCAGTCTTTTGTATTTAGGAACTGGTTTCACTTAAACTATTTGTCTCTCTTCTTGCCATATCAAAGGAATCACATCATTCCGCAATATTATAAACTTCTTTATAGTCAGTACAGACTATGCTTGTAAAACAACTGCTCTGCACCTATTTACTGATTAATATAAGAAGGGTTGAGTGTGTTGGGGGGAGATGATGATTATAGGCTCACTCTCGCCGCATCACTCTTTATCAATACTCAATACAGTCACGCCTACTCAATACCGCGAGATGATCGCGTGCCAGTACTACTGCAGAACAGCAGCAGCAGTGCGGTCGATGCTGCATTGCAGTGAAAATCGCATGATGTACGAGAAAAGTGGACCACGTTGCATAAGCTAAAGCGACTCCGTTCCGCAAACTGCGCTTTGTAAAAACCCGAGGCGTGGATGGGAGCGATTGGGAGGGGCTTGTGGGAGTATAACGGAGTAATCTTGACCCACCCAGCGTGTCGCAGTGAAACGTGAGTGAAGGAAAGGGCACTTTCAAAGCAAACACAAGCACCGAACACAGACTAACGAACTACAGACATAATGATATGATCTGTCACTTGATAGCCTCATAATAACTGGTAACCTATATGGCTAGCTGCAAAGAAAACATCCAAAAATATACATTTAAGTGTTTATTTTATTACACTTTATCTATTTACGTCCATACATTTAAGATCTCCACTTCTGTAGCACCTACATACCATAGGAATATATAATTTGCCTAGTTTATATTACATTTTATTCTTAAAAACATGGTGCATATGTATTTAGTTACAGTTGACAATATTTTCAGATTTATGGAGTGCTTACCATGTTCAAAATCCTCTCTTTAATACAACATTAAAAAAAAACTTGTATCCACTGATCAGATTTCTGCTATGAAAATGTATGCAAATTAGTAATCAATTACATTTAATTAGATGATGCCTTATTTGCATATTTAATCATAAAATTTAAAAACATTTAATAGAAAACTGTTGTCTTGATGTGTTGTGGAAGTTTGGTTGTGTTTTTTCCTTTTTTCCTTTAGCATTACATCTCTTGCTCACCAATGGTTGCTCTCAAGTGAATGGGTGCCGTCAGAAATAGAGTTTATAAATTCCACCAAACAGAGAATCCATCGTTAAGGCATTTAACTTCATAAGAGTCAATATTAATGCTTGCTCCAGATCTTGCCCTATTGTCCTCTCAAATCAGAATCCACCAACATATTGGTTTAGAACTGGTTTTGCTTAAAAATGGTGCTTGATCTGTGTATATTTCTGTCCTGAATGATACAAGATGACATTTTCACTGGAGAAAGCAAAAATATGGATAGAGGACTTGTACTTTAGCAACGATTGACAGTTAAAAGTGTCTTAATGATGAATGACGTACTTTATTACAAACACATTTCTTCTCATTTCACAAGATGTTAATTAATGGACTGGATTCATGTGGATTACATCTGGATTACTGTGGTGTTTTTATCAACTGTTTGGACTCTCCTTCTGACAGCTCCCATTCACTACAGAGGAGACATTGGTGAGCAAGTTATGTAATGTTTAATTTCTCCAGATCAGTTCTAATAAAGAAACTCATCAGAATCTTGGATGGCCAGAGGGGTAAGTAAATTTTCAGCATGCACAATTTTGACATCGAATTCTGTGATCAGCTATTCACTTCTGACTAGTAACTATTTCAACTGGTATATTCCAATTTTACTGGTTAATATTAATTTGGCACTAATAGTTTCAGAATTATTAGAGTTATAATGACTACTTTCTAACTAAATAATTAAACAATAATACAATATGATTAAAAAGGTTACTTAAAAAAAAACACATTTGTCGATGTTGGGAAAATTATTAGCAAATTAGTATATAGTGAATAAGTAGACTATAGTAACTAATTGAATAGATATTTAGTTAGTCACTATTGAAATAAGCATTTGTAAGTATTTTGACGTCATTATGTTCATTCATCACTCTGTCCCTCACTGCTTTGAGTTCTGTTTAAATCGTTCTGACAAGCATACATGGAGATGGCCACAAATAACTCTTCAGGGACGCTACCCAGATGGCAGTGATAAATTTGACCTGTGCAAAGTGTTTATAAGACATTTCAAACATATTTCTCTCTTTCTCCTATTCTTTGCCTTCAGTTCTTCAATAATCAGAGTCTCGCCTCTGCTTGCTCTCCTCTCCCTGCCCTCTCCTCTTTTTGTCCACTCAGCTCTCTGTGCCAAGAGAGAATAAATCAGTGTTTCCCATTTGGCTGCAGTCCAGAAGAGATAAATGCTCGCAGAATAAAAAGCTCAGCAGAAATAGTTGGACCATAAAACATACTTCCTCTCTCTTTTCTCTTTCTTTCTCTCTCTCTCTCTCTCTTTCTCTCACTCTTGCTCCTTCAGTATTGATCTACATTCATGATAAATGCAACTGATTATCTCAGTGGGCCTTTCTGTTCAGTGCTTCATTTAATGACCCATTCGTCCTTTCATCGAATTCAGATGTGGGAAATTATCTGTCACAAAAGAAATGAAAGTAGATTGTTGTTTATTTGTAAAAGCGAAACTGAACTGCTTCAACATACTGAAGAGATTCTTTCATTTGAATTTGTAACTCTCAGTCTGGTAAACATACAGTCTCCTCTCACCAGAGAGAACATCAGAATACTAAACCTTTTAATGGGCCGGTTGCATCAGCCCAGTTTTACAGCAACAGTGAGGTGTTATGACTGTAGGGAGAACCTTTGCGCACTGCAGTGTTGCCCTTAGAGCGAGGCTGTGTTTGAATAATGCAGAGTCATGTGGCACGTCCTCAACTAAAAGGTGACTATGTCCCCATGGTCTTACTGGATATTGATTCTTCCTGGTGTCAAATAGCTTCTTGCATAAAATCTTGAAAAAAAAAAAAAAACATTTTCTATGCTTAAATGTAATGGTACTGCCTCTTTACTTAGTGACGTCTCCTGCAAGATGCTTTGGATAAAAAGCACCTGCTAAATGTCACTTTATGTTCTGGCATGAATATAAATGCCTGTCTTTGGCTATTTTTAGAATGGGAAGGGTGACCTCATGTATCCAGTTTGACAATGTGGAGGATTTAAAGTAATTTACAAATGGGTAAAACTGACCTAACAAAGTGCAATCTATAGCATGCATTTACATATATTTTTTTATATTGAAAAAAAAAAGATAATTGTAAGTGTTAATTTCTGCACACATTAAATTAATTGTCCAAATTATGATACTAGTGCTTTTCTCAGAAATAACTTTTCTTATCTTTGCAACTTTTTTTACCCATACACAGTTTTACACATACACGTATGTGTGTGTGTGTGTGTGTGTGTGTGTGTGTGTGTGCGTAATACATTTTTAAGTCTTACCATTTATCATCATCATTATTAAGATGGGGTCTGTGAGATTTTCAAATGTTTATTTAACCATGTCTTATATGCTCGCCAAATACAGTAAAAACAGTGATACTGTATAATTACTGTTTTCTATTTGAAAATACTTTTTTATTCAATCCTGCGATTGCAAAACTGCATTTTTTAAGTATCCATTAATCCCGTATTTAGTGTCACATGATCTTTCAGAAATCATTCTATACTGATTTCTTTTTATTATCAATGTTGAAAACAGCTGCTTTTTATTTTTTTATTTTATTTATTAATTTTTTTGAGGAAACCATAATAGTCTAAAAAGTGTCAGGATTCTTTGATGAACAGAACGTTCAAAAGAACAGCATTTATTTACAATTGCAATCTTTTGTAGTATACTGTCACTTTTAATCGATTTATTGCATCCTTGCTGAATAAATTTATTTAAAAACTCCAGTGTATTGTTCATTTTGTTATCTAATGCAATCAAATTAATTCCCTTTAGATGTAACCTAAGAGTCCAAATGAGGTGCATATTGGGGCAATGGTTAATGTGAATAAATTGTACCTGTAAAGGGCAATACCAGTCTGAGCCATAGACTCTGATTCAGCATTTTCTTTTAAGAGACTCTGACGGCCAAGTCATGAGGGGTGAAGATCCTTCCATCTTTCATCCTCCAGGTCTGACAGCATCTGTTATGCCAAGCTTCCAACAGTAGCGGAAGGATCAGCTGCTAAGCAGTGGCAGAGGCGTGTTTCCCACCGGCACTTACAATCAATTGCTCCTCTCTCCGGCTGGGGACGTGCGATGTTTTGATGGAAAAAGGCTGTGAGTGATGCACAGGGTTGTCGCCGTCTTGGGTTCCGGCTGCAGTTCCCCTGGTCAACACTCTGACAGGCGCTGAGCGAGCAGGAAGAGACGCCTGGAAATTCAGGGATGCTCATAGCGGGTTAATCACACACATCCTCCACAACTGGCCCACGTCAACTTCCATATCGGCGCGACACCTCGCTTCCTCGGCGGACACTGAGCAGGTATTTACACCGCATTTCTTACAACTGCTGGAGGTGCGCTGTCCATTGAAGGTGGTGCTGAAAACAGCTTGTGTATTAGATACTGCCGAGCCTTTGCGGCGGGGGTTCAAGTAAGGTAATGCACCAAGACTACAGAGGTCGGAACGACTGCTCACGCAAAACACTTTGTAGAGATCCTAGTGAGCTTGGGTCATATGACTAAATAGACAGTCCTGCGCTGGATTAAGGAAGTCATTGGTTCATAAATCCAAAGTTATCTTCTGGATCTCTGACCCCTGGAAGTTCATAGGTATATTTTCTATTTAAAATACGCAACGGTGGTGATAGACAGTAACGCAAATGAATTTAATTAGCTCAGCACAATGGGGTTGGTATTGTGACAGCTTGATTGTCATTATCAGCATCAGCTGCACGGAGGGATTTGATGATCTGTCACTGTGGATGACGGGAATGATATTTGCTCTAATATTTCGCTCGAAGAGCAGCGCAGAAAGAAAATCCACGTGCAAAATTGGCTTCACACTGTACCCTGTGAGCTGAAGGACAAAACGTTCCGATCAAGTTGTGCATGTGCATGTTTTATTGAGATGCAGTATCATCACTTTTGCTTTTATTATTATTATTATTATCATTATTATTAGTAGTATTATTATTAAAATCAATGTCCATTTTGTTTTCAGATCTGTCTGTACGATCTCTGGTCTCATACACTTGTCAAGTTCAAGGACAGGACCACTTGAAAAGCCATCATGAATTTCCTGATGAAGGCAGCTTTGGGAGGTGAGTGTATATATTCCCGTTGAGAGATTATAAATTGCAATGAAAGACTAGAGTCAGTGCTGTAGTGCTGCAGCACTCGTCACGTGCGCGCTCCCTGGAAGTCGTTCACGGTTCAACTTCATCCACCGGAGAAAACGATATAGGCTACTAAAGATTTTACGTGGGAAGTCGTGGTCTAATGGTTAGAGATTCGGACATCTAATCCAAAGGTTGCAGGTTTGGGCCCCGGTCAGCAGGAATTATAGGTGGGGGGAGTGTTATGGTGATCTCTTCACCTTCAGTACCACGACTGAGGGTGCCCTTGAGCAAGAGCACGACTGGGTCACCATCCTTGACGTCACTTCACTTCACTTAAATCAACACTAGTCGGCGTTTAGCATTTTCCGCGTGCGGCAGCTCACAAAAGAGAGCAGTGTCAAAGACACATACTCTATATACTGTACTCCTACTGTAAGGACACTGTCCCGACACCTTCCATGAATGGGGTGCACAATAAGGCTGAGGATTTTTATTTTTCTACTCAAGTTGAATATTGAGCTGTTTGAGCAATAAACATGAAATATAATTACAATAAATTATGGCAGAGTGGCTAATGGGTTTGCAAATTTAGCATTTTTAAAAAAAAAGAAAATATTAGATTTTTTTTAATACTATAACTTAGGTAACAGTTGAGTTAAAGCAACTGTATGTAATGTATTTATTTGTTTGGACTTTAGAGCCCCCTACAGTTAAGTGGGTGGAATTCACTGTCGTATAAATTTTTTTAATCTAACGCAAAATCTTGTGACACTAAAGTTTACCCTGTTTGTGGAATTTGCCATGGAATACCACAGAAATACCATGGTGCATGATTTTTTATGTTATCATTCAGGGCAGTGGCACCAACACAGTATATTTTTTGCAAGGTTCTGGTCTGGCAATGGACCAGCTCTTACTTTCAGTGTGCTGTATGTTTAATTTGTTTGTGTAGAGTGATGTGGCGTGGTCCTGTTATGTGGAAGCCCAAATGGCCATGCAGTTCAAATATTTGCTTCAGCGCTTTCAGACTCAATCCCGAGTGTGTATAAAGTAGAAGAGCTGATGTCACTACTGGACCGGGGCCACAGAGCAAGTATCTGCAGCAAAGGACAGGGTGAAGAGTACCAGCTGCCCAAACCGCCCCAAGTATAAATATTTTAAAATATAAGATTTAAACTGATACATTAGTGACAACGAGTCTTCAATCACACACTCGAAAAAATGAGCAGCCTTGGTTTGGCATTTCAGACAGAGAACCATTTTGATGCCATCTGTCGAGAGGTAAAAAAAAGCGGAAAGGAGAGCACATGCCACACCATATGTTAACGCTGTAAAGTTAACCAGATTGGTGATTTTTGGATTTTCACCATTTCTATGTGGTTGCTGTCACCATACTCTTCTTGAAGCTAAAATTTTATGATAAACTATGGATTAAATATGCTCCAGGTCACTCACAGTAGTCAAAAACATGGTTTGCACATACATGCACTACCCTGAAAAATAAACATGCACTCAAGAGCATATACAGACACTAAGAGGCACAGAGATATTCTCAGAAACACACAAATAGCCCACCTATAGGGAACACGCAGCACAAGACCAATTCTTCATTGAGCTGCACAAATATCATTAAAAATAATTGGTTAAAAACATCAGTTGTATACAATGTTTGCTGACACTGAACTAATATTCTGCCTCAATTTGCAACCACAAGTAACCAGTCCATCATCAACAGCGCTGGGAAAAGTAACAAAATTTTTTATTGTCAATAGTGTAGTGATGTATGAAGCACAGCTCACAAAGAAGTTACTTTCAAACCAAGCAGCTTCCTGTTAGTAAGCGTGGTGAATTCAGGTGACCCACATGACCTGTTGCAAAATATAATAAATGAGGCAAAATTCACTTTTAAGAAAAAATACTGTTTTTGTGTGCATTTACACTGGACATCCTGGCTCTTTAAAACAAAGGCCCATTCTGCATAATAGCCACAGGATTTCAGAGCATTCTTGATGAGTTTTCTCCGTTAGTTCATTGAAAAATCAAAATTATTAAAGGGGGGGTGAAATGCTATTTCATGCATACTGAGTTTTTTACACTGTTAAAGAGTTGGATTCCCGTGCTAAACATGGACAAAGTCTCAAAAATTAAGTTTTACGTTTGAAGGAGTATTTCTGTTCCAAAAATTCTCCTTCCGGTTTGTCACAAGTTTCGGAAAGTTTTTTTCGAGTATGGCTCTGTGTGACGTTAGATGGAGCGGAATTTCCTTATATGGGTCCTAAGGGCACGTCTTCCGGAAGAGCGCGCGCTCCCATATAGCAGAGCAGAGAGAGGCTGTGCACAGACATTCACTGATCAGAGCGAGAGCATCGCGAAATGTCACAAAAGGAGTGTGTTTTTGGTTGCCAGGGCAAGACAACCCTCCACAGATTACCAAAGAAAAAACAGCATTAAGGGACCAGTGGATGGAGTTTATTTTTACAGAGCAGCAACGGAGTTGTGCAAGTGTTTGTGTTCGTTCCCTGCATTTCGAAGATGCTTGTTTTACAATTATGCCCAGTTTGACGACGGATATGCGTATCGTTTATTTCTTAAGGATGATGCAATCCCAACGAAAAAGGGTCACGATCGTGTGTTGGAACCGCAGGCGGTGAGTAAAACTGCTTCAAATATCTCTGCCTCCTTGTTAGTGCGTCCGCCTCCCATCGGAGACCCGGGTTCGAGCCCCGCTCGGAGCGAGTCGTTGCTGCTGCTGCTCTCGTTCAGTTTCAGCCTCGGGATCTGATTCTGGATCATAAATAAACGGCTGAATCTGACTGTTAGCCATGGTTTATTTTGGATGATGTTTTTTTCCTCAAGGCAATGTCAGAGCCGTTAAATATGTTTTTCAACGGCTCTGGGTAATGTCACAGCTTCCAAACGCTCTCGACGCAAAAGCCTACTGGCACTCGTGATTCTTTAGCTCCGCCCACACGTCACGCCTCCAGTCGGTCGTGTTTTTCCGGGAAAAATCGGTACAGACTATCTTTCTCTTATGAACATAATAAAACTAAAGACTTTTTGGAGTTATGAAGGATGCAGTACTACTCTATAGGTACTCAAGATTAACAGGATATCGAGTGAAAACGAGCATTTCACCCCCCCTTTAATGACATAATTTTGATTTCTCGATGAACTAACCCTTTAATATTGTACTTGTTAGAACATTTTTCACCTTGTGGTGTAATGTTCTGATGGTGTTGAGTTTGTGTGCCAGTGGGGAGAGCCAGACCACAGAAACTGATCTGTGTGTGGGTTTCGATATAGCACATATCACACAAAGCCAGATTATTGTTGCTTGTATCCTTGTTTCACATTCCAGACTTTGCTGAAAAATCTTTGGAGATCTGAATGTGATGTCCTTTGTGTACTGCTAGATACATGAGGATGGTGGCCAGGACTTTTGCAAAGTGACATTCCCTCTGTATATTTTTGGAAGTGTGTTGAGGCATGGTGTGGCCTCCCGGGACAGAGGCTGCAGTACTGTGACCAACCCATAAATTATTCCTGCTCCTGCTAGGATGCTCTGCAGCATTACAGTTTAATCCAGTGGACAGGACTTCTTTCAGTGGTTGAATAGACACTCTATCTGATATTTTCCTCTGATGCTCTGAGATGTGATTGTGTGCCTCCAGGTTACTTGACCTGCTGTGGTGAATTTAATATTTATAAGTTAACTTTGTTTTGCTGAGTTGGTTGGGCTTTTTTTGACGTTTCTCATCATTTTTTTGCACCAGTTCAAAAGTTTGAGTTATTGAAAACTTTTAATAGCAAGAAGGCATTAATTGGATATGAAAAGACATTTAACTTTGTAATTTCAGTTTATTAAAGAATCCTGAAAACATGCATTGTGGTTTCCACAAAAACAAACAAACAAACAAATATTAAGCTTGACAAAAATTCAGCGTTATTAATAGTATATGTTTACATGTTCACTTATAGTCACATTAAACTATTTTGAAATATCTAGGCTTTAACTGTATGGTTAGGAAATATAAATAATATGTTTGTACATAGTTTGTAGATAGTTTTTGTAATTGAATCCAATCATTAAAAAAACACACACACAATTGAAGTTGTTTGTAATCTCTTTTCTGTTTGCAGGAGGACCCCCTGATGTTGGTAAAATGTTAGGAGGAGAAGAGGATAAAGACCCTGATGCAGAAAAAGAGAAGGAAGAGGAGAGACAGGAAGCTCTCAGACAGGAAGAAGAAGAGAGAAAGGCCAAACACTCCAAGATGGAAGCAGAGCGGGAATCCATAAGACAGGGCATCAGAGATAAGGTTAGAGACATCAAAAGCCTCTGCTTTCATCTGCTTATTGGCTCCATAATATACCTGAAGTCAAATTTTCAAATCAATATTTTTTCATCTTGTTAAGAGTCCATTCAAATATGGGAAATCTGTCATCATTCACTTAGCCGTTTGTCAATCCTAATTTGTGAAATACTCTCTTCTGTGGAACATAAAGGTACAGATTTTGAAGAACATTGTTAACCAAACAGCTTCAGTTCCTGTTGAATTAATTCCTTTTCTGTATTTTAAAGGTGCTGCATGTATGTTTTTGACTCTGCTGAAGCATAAAAATAGGCTACCATAATATGTTTGCAGATATTTAAGAAACATGCTAAGTTAACACTTATTTATATAAAAAAAAAATGGATAGTCAGATATTATTCTTTAAAAATGAGCTTTCTCGGCCGATTATCGTCTCTATTTTGATTTGTGAATCCCACCCATTGCCAGTTTACCCAATTGCAATACCTAGTTCAACCACTCGGTGTCAATCCTACATACAGCACCTTTAATGCCAATATAATAATAATAAAAAAGGAATTGATTTATAAATATACAATGATTTTTTTAAAATATATTTTTATATAAATATATATTTTATAAACACACACACACACACACATATATATATATATACGATCTATGTATATCTAAGCTATGTATAAATTAATTAATGTGTAATAAATTAAACAAGTCATCACAGTTTTTTTTTAAAGGTCCATTATGTTCCATAGGAGACAAATACAGGTTTGGAACGACTAAAGGGTTAAAAAAAATATTCATTTTTAATTAAAATTATTACTCAGAGATAATAATGCACACAACTTGGTTAGTTCTTAAAACATTTCACATTATTTGGCTAAACTTCAATTGTAACAAGTATGGTACATTGGTAGTGCAGTAATCATTTAGTATCATATCACACAGGATTCAAATGTTTGGATACATCTGACTAAAGACTCAAAAGTGAATAATTCGTTTTGTAGACAAATAGCCTAAAAACTGTGCCTTCGTTTCTTTTACTTAATCGCTTTTTTATTGATACAGCTTTTTAATTTCAGCTTTTAAATGTTTCTGTGGTTGTGTAACAGTATGGCATTAAGAAGCGTGAGGTGGCCGAAGCGGAGGCACAGGCGGCGATGGAGCAGGAGACCGAAGGCAGTCTGACCCGTCCAAAGAAAGCAGTACCATCCGGCTGCGGAGACGACGACGAGGAAGAAAGCATCATGGACACGATGATGAAGTATCTACCGGGCCCACTGCAGGACATGCTGAGGAAGTAATTCCCTGAAAAATCTCAAGCACACGCAGCTTTAGATATTACTTTACCGTGTGCTGACTTCGGTGAGGACAGCGCACACTAGAGCAAAACACCGACTACACATTTTACACATTTCGAATCGTGAGACGCTTTAGATATTAGTTACATATCAATCAATCAATCAATCAAGCGAGAGGGGTTAATTATCAGAATATAAGCCATATTTTATCTTTACAGGGAAACCTGAATCACATCATCTCTTCGGCAGTTATTTCTTATCCAATACGTAAACAGCAATATATTTGCATGAATTGTTTGAGTGTCTGTTCCACTGTTTTGTAGTCATTAAGGTTCCCCACATCCATTTAGCGTTCGTTATGAGGAAAACAGTACTTGATTAAAGACATTCTGGTCTTGCATGTGTCTATAGTGTTTGTGTGCTCACTGACATCTTGTTTTTGTCGCTGCAAAAATTGCAATCAGATAAAGGAGGCAATAACATTCTCCCACACTGTAAACTACGTGACATCTACGTTTGTACGTGAAGCCATTTAGTTCATTCTGGCAAATCTTGTCACATTTCCACTGTAGCTTCATCAGTCTGGAATATTTAATGCCTCGGTTCACTTTAACTGTGTTGTCAAGATTGTGTTCTCCCATTGTTCTTGTGCTTACCACAGATTCTGAATTTACCAAGATTTCACAGGGATGCTCTGTGTTTCAAATGGACGGTAATTTCTCTGGGCTAGAGGTGGGGGGAAATTCCGTCTGTGATCTACAACATTCTCAGCAATAATAATGTATTCTGTTTGCTTGGCTTGCAGTGAAACAAGAAATAAAATCGTAAGAGTGTATGAATGGCTCTGATGATTAAAAAAAGAAAAGAAAACAGTGATGTCTGTCTTAAGATCTGATGATTATAGCACTGCACTGTAATAAACCAGTCATACATATTTAGTTTGGGGTTTCATTTCACTGCCTTTCAAAAGTTTGGAGTCAGTAGGATCTTTTTTTATACATATACACTTTTAATCAGTATATTATTATATAATATAATATATATGTAAAAATATATATATTTAGTATTTTCTATTCATCAAATAATCCTGGCAAAAGAGACTATCATGTATTTCTGAAAAAATAAATACAGCCCGGCTGAGTATAACATTTATGAAAATCATAATCAAAATCATATATCAAAAATATACAAAAATCTTACCAAACTTTTGAACAGAAGTGTATATTAAAGTGTTATTATTATTATTATTATTATTATTATATGTACTTGCATGTTAATAAATTTGAAAATGCAGTAAACTGCAATAATCAAACATTTTTGTAATGCATTACACATACTGTACAAATACATAGTTTCACATTTACATACATTTTAAACTAAACTAAAGGACAGATTATTTGAACATAAAGCCTGCATAAAATTCATTATAGTGCAGCCACTAATGAATACACCAGACCACAAAGTGGCGCTGTTGTTCATTCTAAAATTTTTACATTTTCTAAGCATAATTATTTTTAAAAAAGTATTCCTGATGCAAAACTATGAATGAGGTGGAAGAAAAAAAAAGCTTCCACACCACTTATTCAGTCTTTATTAAATCAATAAACCACATACAGTAAGGTGCACTAACAAAATGTAAATATGTGCACCAGCCCAGGCACTCTATGGCTACATTATGGGCCTGCGTCCAAACACAGGACAAGACGATCAACAGTAAATTTTCCCTTTTTGGTTTTGAACAAGACGACAGTTCCAAAAGTCCTATAAATGCTCTGTCCTTAAAACAGTAGGAAAATGTTTACATCCATAAAACACACTGACTTTTACTGTGCTGGCAGAGTGTGAAGAGAGTAGGCCTAATCACAGACAACAAACATCTGAAAAACACACACACACCTGCTAAATCACGGCAGATGACAGATTCTAAATGATGCCTCTTCTCATGAAAAGAGGTCCGCAGGTCCATGACCAGGTCATTTTTCACCTCAAAATCAAGATGCATGAAAAATCATTCAGTGCAATTTTAAGTATATATTCCTGTACAACAGCTCAACATTGTGAACATTTCATTCGCTTCTGCCACTAAAAATAGATGTGTGCAAACTGTCACATGTATTTCGTAGCATGTGCAAATTTAAAAAAAAAAGTTAAATCTTAAAAGGTCTTGGGGACAGAAACCGAAATCATGAACCAGCCTATTGTGATTGTTAAGCTTAAATGGTTATTATTTAATTATGGAAATATGAGCGTTGCGAAGTCTGTTCTGTCTGGGCTGGCTCCTCTCAGGAAAGAAAGACTGCAAACAATTTAACACAGATTTTACTAGTATCATCACAGATTTCACCTGTACGTTACTTAAGGAGAGCAGTCATAATACATATAGTTTGATGATAGGTTTTCAATTGTGTTTTGATCCTCACTCAAACATTAAAAAAGCATTTAATGAGGAAGAACACTGTATACACATAATTCACATTGATTTTATATTAAGTGCATAGAGAGACTGTTAGTATAATAAGAGAGCTATTATTGCTAATTGTTGAAATTGAAACCAAGCTTATCCTAAACATAAAAAAAAACTTTTTTTTCGAATCAAACCAATGCGAGTTGGTGATTTCTGTGATATGAGCCGTTGACGTCTTGATGCGAGTTTATACAAATATGCACTAACAATGCAACTTTCATCGGTGTTAGCAAAGTACTAGATACTACAGTACAGAGACTTGCCAGCAATGAATTTGCATAGCTACAAATTTACCAGTTGTTAAACATTTCAAGAGAGGAGAATTACAATGTGTGTGAGAACTACCACTACCGTGAGACTCAACTCAACTGGCCAGGCAAAACCACACCTACAATCAGTCAAGTTTGATGCTCTTGGTGTGCATCCAAACAGTGAAATGGCTGGCTTTAAGATCAAACTGTTTACAGCAAGAAGATTAGGTTCGACTGAGAACATTGTGATACATTGAGCGTTATTTTCATCTTTACTGCTTCATCAACACAAGTAGGTGATTTTTCCCAGCTAATGTTATGGCAGCTAGTTTACACACTTTTAAAACACTCGCCATGAGTAACTATGTGTCTGGTAAACAGATGGTGGTACCTTTGGGTTTCCAGATCTGGGGCATTAAAAAAAGCATTCTGAATTGAATGTTTTTTTGTTTTGTTTTTTTAGATGATCCTGTGATTTATCTGTGAAAGGTCCAGAAATGAAGGGAGGATTTGGGATGAGATGGGGTGTGATGCAGGTCCCAGGCCATAGAGGGTTCCTGATGCTGCTACACGTTTGTCCGACATTTAGGAAAGATGGGTCCTCCTTCAAGCCTTCTCTTTCTTACTGCACACACAAATAAAAAGGGTCGATCAATTTTAAGAACATAAAATATAATGTGGAAAATTTGCTTTTATTATAACAATCTATTAAAAGGCTCAACAATAATATTTTTTTAGACTTGTATTTGAAAAATACAAAGCATTAAACATAAAACAAAATAATGTGCAATAATATCTGGAAATTACGCATCCATAATGTAACTGCATGAAAGCTATGAATTTATACATGCACTTTTGCTTGAAAACAATACATTACTGATTAACTGTGTGCTTCCAAGACTATTATAAAAAGACATTCTTACAATTTCTCATAAAACCTTTATTTTAAACATTGGGCAGTCCCCACTGCATTTTATAGATTTCAAAGACAGAAACTTAAAATTGCGATTGAAGGAAGAGTTCAATCAATTAAAAGAGCATGTGAGGAACTATTACTTAAAGAAAATGTTCTGCATGCACAGCAAGCCAGAGGGCATTTTCTAAAAACCTGAAGAAAACCCATCAGACAGCCAGACAAACAACACAACAGACAAAACAAAACCAAGAAACGACCAGATAATGCAGAGAGACAGCTTTTGAATTGACTTTGACAGAAGAAAATGCAGTAGTGTAGATGCTGAAGTAGAAGAAGGGAGCTTGAGGAAATGTACAAAAGCTCAAAATGATACAGAGGCTTGAGCGATTGCAAGGAGACTAAAATGAGAGGGCCATAGCAAGAGAAGGAGGGCAAGACTCTGTGTTTACTTGAGTTTTGATGTGAACTTGAACTTTTTACAGAAGGCTCTTTCCAGCTCAGGGACTGACAGTGTGAATGTGATCGCTCCATCTGAGTCCGACCGAACTACACGTGCTGGAAATACATACATGGCTTGAAAACACCAGTAGAAACATACCATTAATACTTTTATTCAGCAAGGCTGCGTTAAATTGATCAGAAGTAACAAATTCCTATTTAACATAAAAGCTGTTCTTCTGAAATATCAGTTCATCAAAGAACCCTGAAAATACTGCATCGATTTCCATAAAAAAATATTAAATATTTAAAGCTTTAATAAAATAATTCTGAAGGAACATGTGACAAACTTTATTTCACATGAATAAATGTAAAATGTAATTAAATATTTTAAAATGTTCAAAGCAGTTATTTTAAATTGTAATAATTTCACAATTGTATTATAAAAAAAAATAATAAATAACAAAATAAATGCATCCCTGATCCTTCTTTAAAAAACATTCCAAAATCTCCCGACCCCAAACTTTTGAATGGTAACCTATTCAGCAAAACCAGCACACATACACATTAATGCATATTTCGACAAATGTACAGAGTCAACAACACGATGTTAATTCTGAAATGCACATACAAATACCACATTTGACTGCATCTATCTCAGCGTGCGTGTTTCTTACCCAGGTCATTGTTGTTCATCATGGCATTCGATCCACGCAAGCGTGGGCCCTGCTGGGTGAAGTGGTATCCGAACTTCAGCAGAGTAGTGTTCTTCTCCAAAATGTTAGCTATCTCCATCTCAACCTTGTTACCCAAAGGCTGGCTCTGTATTATACATAAACACACAGGATATAACAACTTTTTTCATTCTTTCCTTTGCCCCTCCATCATCCCCACATTCAGACTGAACCCCTGACCTCAAGGATAATGGCTCAGACCTCATATGACTCATATTATTTGTCTGTGTGTGAGTGAGAGTACCTGGTTGTCAATCTTTAGCTCCTGCAGTGTGGTGTTGCACTTCAAAGATTCCACGAGGGCCAGAATTCCAGCTCCAGTAATGAAGTTTGACTCAACATTTAGACTCTTTAGAGTGGTGTTCACTTTCAGCATGTCTGCTAGAGCCTGGGAACCAAACAACATTACACGCCATTTAATAACTATATTACTAACCACAAATGTTTGAACGGTAGTGTGTGTGTGTATTAGGGATGTCAACGATTAATCGATGATCGATTAATTGTCGATAAGAGATGCAATCGATTAAGGCTATCGATGGTCGGTTAACCGATTCAATGTTGGGCTGCGTGCGGCTCATGCGCACTCAACACGTGCAAGCGGCTGTGAGTGACGGTGACGATATATAAAAGCATCATCATTCATTCACAATGTACAAATTAAGCTTTTAATGTGATTTAAACTTTAAAGTACATTAAAATAGAAACAACATAAAAGTTCTTCAACATTAAATGCAATAGAAATGTAGTTACTAATCATTTCATCAGATAACTGTTTTATATCGTGCGCTTTGCAGGGCTGCGGGACACAGTTACAGGACAGGTAGTCTATTCATTCCTACAACTTGTTAATTCATTCCTACGAATTATTAATGTGGCAATTGTCCATGTTTCATTAATTTTGTTCCCTAAATAACCCATGATTTAAGTGAAATAAGGGATCAAATTAATAAATCGAACGAATTCTTAATTCATGAAATCTTTAATTTCCCTTCCCATGTTTACCACAGTAAGAGATGCGAAAACAGTTATTAAAAGCGAAAGATAATAAAATAAACCTGGGAAATTAGAGGGTTAGACTATGAAGATTTAGGAAAAGAAACGATGCCTAAATATACTGAATTTGTGGAAATTCGTGACCAACCGGCAAACCAGAACAAAGCCGCGTAAATGAAGACTATGGGGTCCAAAAGCATGGTCGCGAGCTAACATTTTCCAGTTAACCTATTATTCCTCTAATAAACAAAGCTTTTATACCACACTTGTCATAATCAGATCTTATCATTTCTAAATAAATAATTGCTGGATTCAAAACAGCGATTAATAGGCGCTGTGACCGACACATTCCTGGAGCATTCACTGCTGTCACTAAACGGTGACGCCGAGCATCGTTCACAAGTTTCTGCATGGACCTGACTAGGGCACAGGTTCTAAGCCCTGGGACAAAATGGGATGCTTTAAGGAAAATTTATAGCCTACTAAGTAATAGGCCCAACATAAAAATAACAATTTGTTTTCATGTTTTTTTTTTTTTGTTTGTTTTTTTTTTTAAATAGGCTATGCGAAATATATCCGACTTAAATAGGCTAATTAAGATTAACGGATTTAAAACAGAAGTGTGGGCGCTCCATAAGTTCACAAAAAAAAAAAAAAAAAGGATGACAACGCATTCTGTTTGTTTGCTTTATTTTACAAGAGCACAAATCTTCTGTTTTTATTTTGAGTGTGCACAAATGAAAGTAAACACTTTTGCGGAAAATATATATATTTTTTTAATGTCTCAGCTGTTTCGATCGCCCCGGAGCCTGCTGCACACGTATATTCTAGCGATTCAAACTTACATCGCAGTCTGTTCATTATCAAAATAAAATGTCAACTAAACATTAAAAGGTTACATTGGTCAGTTTAAATAGACCGTAGTATAGGCCTACCGTTCCACTCTGCTGTTATGCCAAGGACGTTTTTGCTCAGACTAAAACCTCTTTAATTCAAGT
This sequence comes from Carassius auratus, assembly GCF_003368295.1. Taxonomy (NCBI): domain Eukaryota; kingdom Metazoa; phylum Chordata; class Actinopteri; order Cypriniformes; family Cyprinidae; genus Carassius; species Carassius auratus. Next base: position 25,605,123 of record NC_039243.1, on the reverse strand, counting down.
GAGAAAGCGTTTTGTGTGTGTGTGTGGCTTTTGCACATCCTGTCATACCGCTGACTGCGTGCCTGCAATAGACCATTTTGCAGTATTATGGTTAACGATTAATCGATTAATTGATCGTTAATTTAAACGACGATCGATCATGGAAATAATCGAAATTTGACATCCCTAGTGTGTATATATATATATATATATATATATATATATATATATATACACTGCATTTTCTTCATTGAACATATCTTCTTACTTCATACTATTGGAAAAATCTGAATATTGTGAATGGCTGTGCATCTTTATGTAACTCACAAAGGCCACAGGATCATTACTTCTGGTGCCAACGATGCTCAGGCGTTCCACAACACTGTTCCCTTTTAGAGCTTCAGCATACGCTTTCAGAGTTGGGATTGGAATATTCTACAGATCACCAAAAAAAAAAAAAAAAAACAGAGGATGCAACCATCATAACTGCAGGCTACCAGGCATATGAAGACACTATCCAACAGAGAGTACAGTATAAATAAATGAGTTAAAGTGGCACCCTGATGTTGTTTAGGTTGACCTCAACAAGGTCTGGATCATTTCTCTTGATTCCCTGTAGTGTTTCCTCTACATCTGTGTCATTGGGCTGCTCATCTGGCACAGGCTTATACTGAGTACACTGGATTACACCTGTGTGTGTATATAATACAACTTTGAATAACAGCAAATCATATGGCTCAGTGCTAGCTGTTATTTAACACTATACTATATCACACTGCAGAATTCAACACTGTCTATTCACAGGAGTCCCAAGCAACACTTACAAATGTTTGGCATTGCATTACATTTGTTCACATTTTACATTTATTAAGATTTATTTGACATTCAGGCATTTTTAAAGGAATAGTTCACCCAAAAATCCAAATTTGTTACAAATGTCCAAAATGTCCCTACATTTGGAGAAATGTAGCTTTACATCACTTGTTCACCAATGAATACTCTGCAGTGAATGGGTGCCGTCAGAATGAAAATCCAAATAGCTTATAAAAATATCACAATAATCCACACAACTCCAGTCCATCACTTTTGGCCAAAATACCAGTCCATAAACCATAATAGTGCTTCCTCTAGTGAAAAAGGTAATTCCCAGTTGGCCTTTCACATAAAAATCCACTGACATGTTTGTTTAGAACTCTTTTAAACTGTTTTCACTTGTAGGACTCACAAGTAAAATTTGCTTAGGTTTGATTACTTTATTACAAACATGCAGCTTTTCATGTCACAAGACATGAATTTATCAACTGGAGTCGTGTGGATTACTGTGATGCTTGTATCAGCTGTTTGGACTTATTTTGACGGCACCCATTCACTATACATGATCCATTTCTGTCCAGATGAAGACACAGAGTCATTTACATCTTGGATGGCCTGTGGTGTGAGTACATTTTCAGCTAATTTTCATTTTGGGGTAAACTATTCCTTTAAAGTGTAATCTATAATTTGATCAAAATAATCAAATCAACAAATATAAAACATAAAATCATACAAAAATGTTATAAGATGTATTCACTCACTGTTTAAGCCTTGTTTGTTGACGATAGTACTGCTGGCCAAGGCTTCATAATACTGCTGATTACTCATCAGAGTGTGCATGCCCAAAATGGCTTTTCAAATTTAGAAAGAGGAGAAAAAAAACAGAATTTTCATGTTAGTCAAGTTTTTTTACAGAATATATCACAGGACTTTATATGACCAATATCCATCCTCCATCCTGCTGAATGAAATATATTACTTATGTAAATCATATGTAAAATTATGTTTTCCAAGATACCAACTCAAAATCATTTAAATTTCCCTGACAAAATAATGTATATAGGAGAACAGTAATGCCATCAAATGAACTAGTGCAGAACAAAAACTGAAAATGAACAGCAAAACATCTGAATAGGGAGTCGAGGAGATTTATGCAATTTATGAGTCTGGCTTGTATACTGCATCTAATTGTTGACCCTGGGCCAAAGACAACTGAGCTAACCTCAGTCCCATATGAAGCTTCTATCTGTCTGCATGTATAAGCTCGGTCGATCCTCGGTCCTTAAATCCTGCTGTTTTCGAAGCACGATCCCAAAGAGAAAAAAAAAACAAAAAACTATTGACCTAATTTTAAGGGAAACCTCTCTATCATGCTAAATGAGAGCAAGTTTAATGCCTGAGGATGGAGAGTTTTTTTTTTAGCCAGCAGGAAAATCTTTGTTCCCCTTTTTTGGTAGCCAAGTGTCTTTAGCACACATGGATGAGTCATTGTTATGAAAGAACTCAAACTTGCATATGCAGTTTCAGGAAAAGTGCACGGTACACAAAGTACGCCTAAAAATAAAAATGATTAATTTACCCTGTTGTTCCATAATTTATTTTTCTTCTATGAAACACAAAACAAGAGATTTTGAAGAATGTTTGCTGCTCTTCGTGGTGTCTCAACAGAGAAAGGATTGGAAGCAACGTGACAGCAACATTTTCATGTTTGGTTAAAATAACCAGTTTAAATCATGCTGATAACTATGTGTTGAACATATCATGCAAATACTGAATTAATGCTTCAGAAACATTCTGGCAGTGTTAAAGCAGCATACGATGTTGCAGATAAACCTACTGGAATGATCCATGGCTTAGAAACGGTGGAGCAGGGGAGTGGACAGATAAATGAGGAATGAAGATGGAAAAATGGAGTGGAAAAAACTAAAGGACAGACTAGAGAGAGGCACATGGTGAGACACACACATACACAGAGGAAGTGAGAATTAGTCAATGAAATTACAGATATATTTAAATATGGATTAATATTACAATTTGTGAACTGAAGGTGCTGAGTTGAATCACACATTAACAGATTTTTTTTCAACTTAAATTTACAAACTTGTATCTCGGACCCTAAGAATCAAAGAAGCAGAACCTACAGTACATACATAAATTAAATTGCTGACATTTGTATTGTACCTGCTATATCGCACAATTCTGCGTCAGTAGCACTAGATAGCGCCTCCTCTAGTTCGGGCTCCAGCGTGACATCTTCCAGGATAGGGTCAACACCTTTGGTCTTAGGCACCCATGCTTTACCTACATACAAACATTTAAAGATAGAAATATTTCAATTTAAAAAAGACTTCAATTTAAATATATATAAATAGAAGGAAGAAAAAATGCATTTATTTATGACGGTCATTTCAACATCAAAACAATTTTGCCCCTAAAAACATTTATTAAATGTGAGTGTTTTTGTTTAATAAGAGATGTGATATGTGAATAAAATGACAAATTAATTTTTGTGCATCATTTCCAATGCTAAGCTGTTCCAAATGTGCCCATGGTTCTAAATTCAAGTCACTGCTTACCTCTTTTCTCGCCAGTGTAGGGAACAAGATCGTCTCGATCTGGATGTTCTTTGGCCTGTTTCTCCAGGTGAGCCAGAAGGTTATCTCTCTGGAACGTTCCGGTCGGAGCTTTCTTAGTCTGATCCCTCTGTCTGAATCCTGCCGGCAACAGTGCGTTCTGAGAACAATATCATTCACAAACATTAGATCCGTCATCAAACTATCATAAAAAGCATGCAAAATAGTACATTACAGTAAAAGATAAACTTGCCATATCTTAAATTACCATAGATTCTTAATAGCATAAGTGTATATGGTACAGTCACAGGGGTAACCTTCCATCAATTTCCTGTATCAGGCTTTATCAGATTTCTGAAGCTTGCACCAAACCCAGGTTTTCTCAATTGCACACACATACTGAGAGGGCAAACGCCACAGATGCCTCAAATACAGAGAGCAATGATAACATTCTTCTAAGACAAGGCATATCAGCCACTGAGCAAATGGGGGGATGATAACATACGTGCATGTTAGATGCGATGACAGAATCCAGAACTGGGAGAGAATAGAGCTTTGCAGGACACCTTAGCATTATTTATACTTAGTGCAGATAAAATTGAGCAAATGGAGACTCGGATTAACTAAAGTGACATTTAAAATCATTAAAGTAGATATTTCCACCACTACAAAATTTACTGCACAATTTAGTGTTTCAGGAAAAGGCTCGGCTTTGGTGGGGAATGTTTATTTTTGTTAGATTTGAGCAGATTAACTTGTTCCAGCACTAGTATTTATGGTAAACTTCTGCACCTCTGGCCGAACATCTCAGTTTGGGAGAAGAAATGCTCTTTTCCCTCTTCTCTGTTGCTGACCATTTATCCTAGATTCAATGTCTGAATCTGTCAAGACGTGCTTAGATGCTGGAGTCAAACCAGATTCCTCAAGAGCAAATATAAAGCGGAGTGAGAAAAAGTGCACAAACCAAAGCCTTGCAAAACTTGATTCCCTAAAAACACTTCTGCAATACAACAGCACAAGCTGACTTCACCATGATAGTCTAAACTCAGAAACGCCAGCGTGACAACACGGTCCAGACAAACACAAACCAGAGGAATTAAGAGGAGCTCTCAAACAAATCTGGCACTGAAACAACGTCCAACATCAAACAAACCACAATAGGCTACAACACAGGCCAAAGCAAAACGAATCAGCCCAGTCAAACAAACACCGCTACGAAACACAGAAAGTGGGTTTCTTAAAAAAAAATGCCGCTGAAACGACACTAAACAAATGATTGTACAACACTCTCCAGATGAAAAATAAGAATTAAGCTGGCTTCATAAACAAAAAATGGCAACACAGTAAACAACACAAGTCAAACAAATACCACTGTCACAGTCCAGACCAACATACACAAAAAAAAAATATATATCTTGCAAAATATTCAGAAACAACTGAACTATGCAATGTTTCATTTTATGGAGCTCTTAAAGTCCATTTTTAGATGCGTTTTAAGTGCACTTACATCGGGATCCAGCTCTTCAAGTTCATCTTCAAGTCTCCTGAGCTCTTCTTCACTGAGCTTCTGCAATAGCTCATCCTCATCCACATCCCGGTACTTGTCCATCTCTTTACGGAACATGGTGAACAAGATCAAATAGAAGAAGTGGACAGAAGAAAGGAAAAAAGACAGGAACAGTCGAGCTCCCCCAACCACAGCACCTTGGGTAAAGACGAGAAACAGATTCATTATAAGCTCTTTTCTAAATAAGGATCAAAGGGTTTTATGCTGAATAATTACGTTCTTCATGATGATCAATACGTCAAGACTATAATTTATGATTATCCTACAGTATTTAAGTGGCTTAATCTATACAAATTCAAAGCATATGGGTTATGGATAGCAGAATAACCACAGGTGTACTTCGTCACATTAACTGAGGACATGCTCTGATAACATTTAACAACCAGATAGCGCACAAAAACTGTGTTTATATCCATATTCAAGTATTTATGACCTAATCTTTTGAATTACTCTTTTCGAAATGTTTTGTTTTGAAAATTGGGCTGATGCTTGCTTTCTTTATAATACATGTATATAATAAGAATAACATATATATGTATTGATCATATGATCTTAAAGTTTTGAGAAAAAGTTTTTGAGAAACCTAGTCAAACTGAAGCCTGGCATCTGTTTTGGACCATCTCCATTGTCCTTGGTGAATCTAATACAGTAGACAAGGACACTGACCAGCAAACTTCAGCACACTATATAATGCAAATGTATTGACTCGAAACCTCTAGGTTAGGTTTCCCCAATCAATAGACTAGCTATTATATACACATTTCCAGTTCCTCACACAAACTACTTTTCCACTTGTTAATAAAACTCTCTAAAACAAGTGCAAATAAAGGTCTATAGAATAACGGTGCATTGCTTCTGATCAGGAAAGACCAGATAAATATATTTTTTAACATTGGAAAAATAAAGGTCAAATATACACCATACATTTAAAACCGCAGGGCTTATAAGTATTTATCAGATAGAGCCTGTTTTTATACAGTCTATGGATATAGCCTATCATTTTCTGCGAGTATCATAAATTCTGTTAATATTTGTATGTTTCATTGATCTATGCAATGATGAGAAAAACAAAGCGTGTTAGTACCGGAGCGTCTATCATTCTCACTTACTTCAGACAGCGCTTATCCCACACTATATATAGCGCATGTGACAGCTGAATACTTTGACCAGATATGGTTTCTTTTCGGAGCCGCTAATTCACACAAATGCGCTGCTTCCTCAAGCAATGGATTCTCAAGTCCAAGGTTCATAGAAGAACAGCGCTTGACACGGCGGAGAAAAGTCCAAATATTAAAAGTAGTTACAGTTTGAGCCTTCTTTCAACACGTCTAGCAGTCGGTGTCGATCAAAGTTTCCACAAACCCAGAGTAGCGCAGAACACGGCCCCGCCCACAGCGCAAACCTGCCAATCAAATGATGCCATACCACAAGCCCACCACTCAGGGGATTTCATGGGTCCTACAACTCGAGGCTCCATTTTTCCCATATGAAGTTGCAAAGACAAATGACAGTCTTCCAACTGTGTCATATTGTTTTTGTTTAATGCTCTGAACCAAATGTTAACTTGGAAATAAAACAAACAAACCTGAGCATCTGAACACAAATGTTCTTTTACAATTGAACCATCTTCCTTTTAGAAAACACACATTTAGATCACAAACCAAGTGCAAAAATCAATGAGTATAATCTATGCAAGCAGTAGTGTTTCACACAATACACACGTGAAAAAAAGCAAAGTACCAAAAATGGCCCCATTGTAAAGACAGAAAGAGAAGTTGTCCATGTCATAACGAGTTAATTTGGTAATGTTGTACCATTATTATTTATCATAACTGCAAAAACAAGTAAAGAAATTCATTTTCCCATGGCACTGAGGACAATAACTGAAACAATTCTTGAGCATGCACAAATAAAATAACGCACCAAACACATCTAGAGTTAATGCTCTCAAATTCTAGATCAAGGTTTCTGCAGGCTCAAAGTTTCAGCATGGTCCTCGGAAAGGCTAGCTGTGGCAGTCTCAGTCAGCTCTGTTGATCTCATCTAAAAACTCCACCATAATGTTGTGGATCCAGATGTCATTGTCCTCCTGTGTGGTGTCCACTAGGTAGACTGAGATTTTGCGCTCCCAGGGCCACTCCCCCTCCTCGACTGACTCGATCTGAGCCACCAGCGGCTTTTTCTCCACATGGTTGCGGAACACCATAGAAGCTTCCTCACCCCAGACCCCTTGCTTGACACCTGAAAACAAGCATTTCACATGCAAATAAAAGAAGCTTTCACAGATATAGGGCTGGATGATACATATAAAATATTTACAATATAGTTTATATTTTTGACAGCATAACATTTACTCCGTATTGTGAATATCTAAATTTGTAATGTTTGTATTTGGTTGTTAAGCATACTGAAGACTGGCAAGCAAACTTCATCTCACAATTAGATACATAAATTGAACCAGTTCAGAATCAGTTGTTGGCAAATCCCTGTGTGGAATTTTGCATGCCTAAAAAAAACGTATCAGAAAAAAGAAATTTCTGGAAAATAGTACCCTTTATTTTAAATGTGTTATACTGGTGCATATATTAAAATAGCAATAAATTGTTTTAGTATTCTTTTAGTAAAAATATGCAATTTTTCACTGTACTTGCTTTAAAGATTTTTTAATGTGCTTGCCAACAATGGGCGTTTCGTTGAAATATACTGTATGGCTACTTTGAAAGACAAATAACCCTTTAAGCCATTTCAGAGCAAAGGTGTACATCAAATATTAGTAAAAGGCAAAAAATAATCAAGATATAATTAAATTTTAGCTCAAATTGGCTCCATCTTGTCTCCTACAGGGTTTCTTAAAATTGTAATTTATAATTGATCCCCAATATAATTTTTTTTACCCCTAATTTATATCAATTAATATAAATTAGGGGTATGCAATAGACAAAAAATGATATCTCAATCATTTTCTGGGATTTTATCGATAACGGTAATTAGATAATATTTTGCTATAGAGTGTGTTATTGTGCTGATATCTTCTAATTGTGCAAATAGCTGGCTTCTGGATTTTTTGATATTCTTCATCTTCTGTGTGGTAAGTTCAGAGCAATAATATAAATTAATCATTTCCAACTAATTTTATGGTAATTTTTACTTTTAAGCCATTTTTTTCTAAAAGTGTTCATCATCTTTTGAGTAAAATTCTTGCATTTGGGCTTTTACCAAACAAATGAAATCAGTATCAACAAAATTGATTTTTGCAATGCAGAGTAAACACAGAAGCGGCATTAAAAATGTAATTTAGATGCATTAAATTATATAAATATTTACACATTTTCTGTCCCATATCTTGAAGTAAGTGATATTTGTGTTTAAAGTATTTAGAGTATTTATCACTACTCGTACAGTGTGAGTTGGTACCTTGCCAAAATCGCACAGTGTATGCCTGGCTTTAGTTTAATAGTCACATTCAGCCATAATCGCAATTCTGGTCTTTCAGTCCCCAAATTTAAGATCTCTTGAAATCATAATTAAGACTTTCCTGTACAATTTAAGAATTTTAAGGCCTTAAATTTGATACAACTTAATTTAAGACTTAAGACTAACCAGCCAATTGAGCAGAAATTCCCTGGAACGGCAGCTGCCTGAACTCATCGATGAGTGGTTGGAGCTGGGAATAGTTGATCAACTCGTACTTCCCATAATCCAACTCATACACAGAGACCAAGTCATTGGTCAAGACGCCCTTTACCAAAACACGATGCCAACTATAAATAGAGAGGAAGACAAAGGGAAAGTGAAAAAATACAGAAAAATATTTTATTACAAAGAAGGGTGAGGTAGTATATTCCTCAAATGTCACTCATATCTCACTTGTTGTCGATCTTGGCAGCGTAGACGTTATTCTTCTGGATGTTGATTTGGGTCACTTCCTGTTTGTTGTAGAACAGGATCATCTCTCCCATCAGCACCACCAGCTTGTAGAGATCCTGCCATGGCTGCAGCACAAAGTGCCCAGGGTGGCATGCAACTGACACAAACACATCCATGTTTTGCCCGACTAGTGGCAAGTCCAGCGGAGGGGGCAGTGTGAGGGCATTCAACTGTGCAGGAGATGTATAGGAGCTGTCCCCTGCCTCTGGCAGGATAGGTTCAGAAACCCTGGCGATCTTGCTGAAGTAGACATCCCGCTGCCAGAATGGACAGGAGGCAAGCTGACGGTTCACACTGCTCTGAATGTCCTGAGCTCCATTGCCAGAGAAGAGATAAACGTGCACAGTCCTGGTCTCATCCAGCTTCACTATCTAAACACAACACAAACACGCCAATGAAAGAAAACTTTAGAGTAATAATATCAAAAATTAAAACACAATTTTCAGTACACAATAATGGAATGTGCAAGACCTTCATGCAACTGGGGACTTTGTTGAGGATTGTCTCTCTCAACCACAGAACAGCTTCAGGTGGCCAAACACTCCCATCTGCATTCAGTTCCTCCAGGAAACACTTTATAGCCTACAAAGACAGAAACATTTACTTTCATTTATAAAGACTAATGCAATACCACAGACATGATCCAATAACACTCACTAAATGCAAAAAGAGTTGAGAGTTATTGTATTATTCAAACACAATGTTAAAAGTAAGTGGTAAGTGATGAGCTTAAATGATTGAGACGTCTGCATGTGTACCTGAGGAGGTATGGTGATGAGCTCTTTGAGGTAGATTGGCGGGATCTCTCTGAGATCGCTAACCTCCAGAGAAGCAGGAAGTCCCAAATCCAAAAACAGGATGTCCAACACTTGTCTGCCATGAAGGTTAATGATCTACACACAAATGCAACACGTTCACATAAGCAATGAAAATATGAATCACTCTATTTGGAAAGACTTCAGACATTCTAGAAGACTTCAGTGATTCTAGAATGACAGAAGTACATCTGCATAGAAAAAAACCCAACATTTTCACTGAACAAATGGCACTTTAATTGTATAGAGACAGTTTGAACATGATATGATGATGAAGGGAAAGTGTAGGCAGTCTTCTCACCTCTGCTCTTGCCCATTTTCCTTTATGTTTGGCAAGACACACTTTCCCACAGAACGGCGTGGACACCAACAGCTCCCATGTTAACTTAGAAACACATAAGAGACATTTAATGCTCTCATAATCAATACACTGAAAATGAAAAAGTGAAAAACATTGAATTTAACAATTTTACCTGAGAGATGAAATGTGCTTCAATCTTGTCCATGATGTCTTTGAGTTTGGCCTGGCCTCGAGAAGGCAACTGACAGTAAATACTGCCATCCGAGCACACATTTGTCACACACACGTTTGTGTACACACTGTTCACCTGAAGAGATGGGGGGGGGGGGGGATTTATTTATTCATTTTCTCAAAGTCTAACAAAATATGCAGCAATTTAATTATCATGCGATTTTATTCAATTCTGACGGACCTGTAAAGGATTCTCCATGGACTTATCCTGCAAGGCTTTTAAGCATACAGCATTCACATTCACATCCTCATTCTGAGAGGTGTCATACAGCACAATAAGGGGTGTGTCCTCACGCTCCAAAATCTCAGCCAACAGTGTACGACCAACAGCTAATGAGTCCAGTGTCTTCAGAACTACAGCATCTGTACTGAATGGCTCCAGACCTAACATAACAAAACATGAATATGAACACAAAATTACATCAGATATTACTATCTCAGATTTGGAAATTACTTTCACCATGGAATAAAAATATGAAAAAGGTAACTGGACTTTTTTCTCATTATTCCGAGTTTACATCACAACTGAGTTTATTATTTTCTGCTATGGAATAAAAAGTTAAAGATAAATGCAACTCTTTTTCACAATTCTGTTTATCACTCGCAATTCTGAAAAAAAAAAAGTCACATTTACTTTACTTTTTATTTTATTTTTTTAATTCTGTGTCAGAAATAAGCTTGCATGCTCACATATCTACACAAAATTACCTGCAAGTTGACATGTGGTTGCCTGGAAGGGAAGAGTCAGGAATTGATCCCTCAGCTGTAGTATCTTCTTCCTGCTGACCACTTCAAAGAACCCGTGATCTACACAGTACACCTACGAAAAAGCAAATGTTTGAATTACATCTAATGCAAACTGACTTTATGTTTTATACACGGAAATGTATACAGACTCTGATACCTTCAGATTGTCCTCTGTGACCTGGTGGACCTGAGCTCTTAGTACTGCATCTTCCTCTATAGCAACTGCCACGAGTTGTCCAATTTTTGGGGAGAAAAGACAAAGTCCAGCACCTACTGTACTATAGAACTGTAGCATGGCCTCCTCCAACACCTCCAAAGCTTTAGAGTACACTTCCCCCACAAACCTGAAAAACAAGACTCCATCATGAATCCATAAATTAGATTAAATAGTCCAAATGATACAGAACTAGAGATGCAGCTTGTATCTAATAGTAAAGTACTGGTTTTGTGAGTCTTACCTGAGAACAATGTTGTTTGTGCTGCTGACCTCCATCACCAAAACAGATAGGAACTCTGTTGTTGGGATGATCAGAGGAGGTACATGGTTGCCGGTGCAGGGCATAACCAGTGGTGGTGGGCGAGGACGGGGCTGTGCTTGCACCTGGCATGGTAATGCATACAGTATGGCTCTCTTTCGATTGTCCGGCATGGGGTACTCAACCATACATGTATCTGCCAACAGAGACAAATCCTCCAACACATACTGTGGAAATACACACCTGAGAGACAAGACAGAAAATTAAAAAAAAAATACCTGTGCTACTCATAAAATACTAATTTCCTAAAAAAAAAAAGAAAAAACATAAACTTATGTTTAAAGGCATGCCCATCATAAGTGTATGATTGTTCCTTGTGCATTATTCATAAGTACATTATTATTAATTGATTGATTTCTATCTTTATTTTTAATTGAACAGCCAAAAATAATATTTTTATATAAAATAAAATGTCAGTGGCATACTAAAAAAGTTAACAGTATAGCATCCTACCCAAAGGCATCCTGGAAAAGTTGTGGAAGTGCATGAGCCCATAGGCCGTGGCTGTATTTACTGAGCAGCTGACGCAGCTTCTGCTTAATCTCTGGAGTCAGAGGCTGGTGAGAAGGTGGAGTGGAAGGAGGGGTGATGAGCAAGGGAGGGTGAGCTTTAGGTGCTTCAGGGAGAGTGAAATCCAGCTTGGTGGAATTGGGCGATGTCGGGCTCAAGGGTGTCTGAGATTTCTGGGCTGAAGGAGGAATGTTAATGGCAAGAGTTCTGAGGATGCGGGTTGTTTGCTGGGCAGGTGTTGGCTGTTTTGCATTTGGAGACCACTTGCATGGAGATAAAGCAGGAACAGTGCTTGGTTTTTGGGCAGGTTCCGAGAAAGGATAAACAAGGCGGTCAACTATGTTATTGCTGCCTGGCTTTTCAACCTAACAGCAGTGAGACAGAAAACAAAAAGGATCCTATATTATATACTGTAATAGTCACCAACTTTATTACATAAAAGAATAAGGGGCTGTTCACATAATCGTGCCTAAAACGCATGGAAAACACTAGGCGCGCTGCTTTCTCCTTCTTTCCAAAGCGCTCAGGCAGAAGCGCTCCTGAGGCAACTGCCGTTGCTAAGCAACCATGATGCGCTCTCTCCATGAAGACACGAAAATTTCAACACAGGATACATGGATTTGCAGCACACAAAAAAAAAAAAATCGCTTTCAGTAGCTCTGCTACTAATCTTATTTCAAAATGGCAATCCATATACAGCTATGATCAGCTGTTCCTTCATCTTGGCTGAGCTTTCAACGTTGTTACGGGAAAGGATGAAGCTGAATGTTTAGTTCTGGTCACTTGACCTGCGGTGCGCTTGCGGCATTCTGAAAAGTTTAGATGTTTTTAATCCGATGCGGTGTGGATGCGCCTGGAAAAAACAAGCGTGTCACACCGCGTTCGCATCGCGACCGCGTGGCTTCCATTATGAGCGTGCATACCTGCGTGACTACATTGGAAATAACAAACTTGAGCGCGCAAAAGACGCGATATGTGAACGGCCCCTAATTCACCCAAAAGTGTAAATTGTAATTTATTCATCCTTGTGTCATTCCTGTATGGCCCATTCAGCTGTAAAACAAAATATGATATTTTAAGAAAGTTATTTTCTATAAAATGATGGTTCATATAATGACCATGGAACACCACAAAGACATACCATAATACTAACACAGAATTATTTGAATATTTATATACTATTATAGTTTTTAGTAATACTTTTAAGTGAGATTTTATTTGTATTTTAATTAATTTGTCATTTTATGTGCTTTTGCAAAATTATAATTTTTTTGTTTATTTTATATATAACCATTTAGTTGTTTTTTATGATATGGTAGATATCATTTTTATGATATTTTAGATATGGCCTGAATAAAAAATCCCTGATTTATGATTTAAATAGATTTTTCCTCCTACTTAAAATCAATATTCAGATTCATTCTTTATTATTTACCAGTCAAATTTATAACAGACAAGAAAAAAAACAGTATTACCTTAATGCTGGAAAGACCTTCTTTGGGAAGGCAGCGATTCGATTCGATTCACGACTGCAAATTTAGAACGATTCAATTTCATTTGATTCACAATTAAATTAGATTCGATTATAACGATTCGATTCTGCATTCTTTAAGTGCATTCACAAGATTATTTAAATTGTTTAAATGCTTAGAGGACAAATTACACAGCAGCCTTTATGGTAAGAGAACCATAGGTTAAATAAATAAATAAATTTAAATAAAATAAATAAATATATCTTTTGTCCATTGTTAAATGCTAGTTTAATGATGCGACATGGCATACGTAAAAAAGTATGTAAGCCAAGATTTAAAAAAAAGAGCTTTAAGAGTATTAAGTATAGGCTAAGATTTTGTCACCCTAGAGGTGTAGCCATCATTTCAGAAGTGACAGAAATGTCAAATACAATCATTTTATGTATGTAGCCTATATATTATCATGATTATTATTTTTTTAATTTTATTACAAGGAATTCTCTTGTTCTTTTATTACTTTTAATTAGCTGTAATTAGCTTTTAATTAGCTGCAATTTTAGGATTGTTTTGTATACTAGGCTACATTTAATTAGCAATTCTTTTAATTTTTTGCACAGAATAAGGTAGAAAATATACTTTAAAGTTTCTGTACTGTAATGATATGTCAATTAGCACTGCATCATTCATAAATTTTTTATTGTGTGTTTTTTTTTTTTTTTATGTTTCACCCGTGCATTCTGCTTTTATTCAGTTTAGCTGCAGATAAAGCCTGGCACATATATGAGAGCGCGAGCACTCCTGTTTCAGTGTGAAAACGTCTTAATCTCATTTTCACAAAATAAAATGCTATTGAAGCTATTTAACTTTTCTTCTCCATCAGCGAATGATTCTGAAAGAGAACGCAACAAATGCTACTTTCATGCATCTGATTCTCAGATAAGCCTCACACTCTTATTTCAAGGTTGTTGTTAATGCTGTGGTTATTTTAACAGTTTCCTTCATACATTCGGTTTATCCATTGTTTAAACACATTTATCATTCAATGGAACTGTACATATGATTTAGACACTGACTTTTCTGCTCCGTCCATGCAATAAATACAGCTTTCAACTGCTCAGGTAACGGCATTGGTTAGAACCAGAGAGCCATTGACAAACTACAGAAAAGTAAAACTACTTCACTTTAGTATTAGGCTACTGGCCACGAGTGCTATTGATCGCACGTCAGCTGCATCAGAGACGAACGGAGCACGAGCGCAATCCTGTGACAGTCTCAGGCGGTAAACAGTGGAGCGCGAGAAGGACAGTAAGAGCCACGAACACTGTTCAAGGTCTACATTAATTTGTGCTTGTAGTAATTTAATGTGTATTTATTCTGAAAGCATTGAATCACTATAGAAATCGCGATTCATTTGATTCTTAGCATTTTGAATCGATTACTTTCCGAGATCGCCGATTCACGATTCAGAAATCATGTTTCAAGATCGATGCATATGAATCGTCAGGGTTTGTAATCGATGCATCGAGAAAACGAGTCAAGATTAAAACTGGCAACTCCGCAGTGAGTGAGTGTCATGGATGTAGGACAGAGACAATGTAAATATATTTTCTAGTCTATATTGCCACCTTGTAATGCCGCTGGTTTAAGTTCTTTTCTCTTAAATAATAAATTATTTGTAATAGAGTAGACACTGTCTAATGGTTGTGTCGCAGCCCGCTGTGCTAAAAGTTGCTCTAAACTTGATGACATCACACTACAGTGTCAAATCCTCTGAACGTCGTGTCAGTACACTTCGCCATAAATGGAACGAGGCATCAGTTTTCTGATGGGGTCGTGTCGCAGTCGTGTCCAGTGTAGACAATATCACTGGGTTCTGTTGGATCGCACCACTCATGTCTGGTGTAGAAATGATGTGAGTTTTTTAATGGGTTATGTTATAGCCCTGCTTGTTTTTAAAGGTTTTATGAAATATCTGTATTGACTACATAATCATATCATCTTATTATTGACTGCCATGTGATCTACAAAAGTAAGGTTTGTCGAGTCGCGCAACGAGTAACACTGCTGTAGGTTGCTTTTTTTCGTGGGTGTACTTGTGCTGCCGCGGTCTTGTTCATCTCGAAAGGCGAAGCATCTCTCTCACTCTGTAGCATGTTTCTCTTGAGCCCATTCGGAACTACGAGATACATTCGAGATAATCTATAAAATCGATTTATCGCCCAGCCCTAATTTTTTAGTTGAGATTTAAATTTTCATTTATTTCAAGTCAATATTCATCTAGATTTTCATCTAATATTTGTATTTAATTGTAAAAATCATGTTTTTTTTTCCAACACTTCCATTAATTTTTTTTAGTTTTAGTTAATGATAATAACCCCAATCAAGAACTTTTTGTTAGTTTGAGCAGACAGATTGATTAATTTCTCACAGTGCAGATGTGCGTCCATTTCTCCACTTCTTTGTGCATGTGGAGCTCTTCCTGGAACATATTCCTATAGAGCTGAGGGATTTTGGACAGCCAGACTCCACTGCAGTACTTCTGCAAAAGCTGTTTGATGCGACCCTGAACCACCTCAACATCAGCACGGTTAACAGGCTTTTGCTGAGCTGAAGAAATAACACACAAATAAACATCACACTTAAAGGGTTAGTACACCCAAAAATGAAAATTATGTCAATAATGACTCACACTCATGTCGTTCCAAACCCGAAGATGAGGGGAGGTCTTACGGGTTTGGAACAACATATGGGTGAGTCATTAATTAAATAATTTAAATTTTTGGGCGAACTAACCCTTTAAAGTTGACTAAATATAGCAAAAACAGATTTGAAAAAAATAGTGCTGTAGTGCTGACGTATTTTTGTAGGCCAACCTGGAACCGGAAATCATCACCATGGTTTCCTTGACAAAAAGCCAATGGGGATGTACCTTTGGCTTTTGGATTATTGACAACTTCTGACAACTCTTACAATCTTTATATAAAATCTGCAAGTTGGAAAGTTTGATGACGTTTAATGTCCCAACATCCTCTAAGGTCCCATTTAGTCACTCTTTAAAGACATTTAAAAGCGTAGAACGATGGAACCAAAACTTTTTTTCCGGGAATTGGGACTCATTCCGAATAAAATATTGTGTCTGATCAGACTTTGTCATTTTCAGGAGGACAAGCTGAAGGAGAAGAAAGAATGGCAAAATGTGAAATTTACCTGGTCTCCCACTGGTCTTATAAGGCTGAGTCTTTAAATCCGTATTGAACTTGCTGGGTACAAATGTATTCCCCTGTAACCTAAAATCAGATACAGTGTAAGTGGTGGGATGACTGTTTTAGTGCTCACAATCAGTTGTTTTGCCTTGTGTCACACACCCTGGTGACTTCCTGTTCAGTTGCTGAGTAGGAACCCGGGAGGAGGGGAGGTCAGTACTGTAAAGCTGCCGCTGGTTAGGGTAAAAATTAGATTTGGATGAGGAGCTTCGAGAGGGATGAGTCATGTGGCCCGGTTGCCGCAGAGACAAGCGAGGTTTGACTGCGAAGACCAAAACAGTTAAACCACATCAATAAACAATCACATACCTCGAAGGGCTGCATAACGGAGTGCAGAATGCTCAATCCATGGCAGTAGTGTGCATTTGTGACTGACTGGCACAAATATACAACAAACAAGATTGGTGGGCCAAAGCACAGCAATAAAACCTTTAATAACGTCCCTCTTGGGATGTTGGCACACAACCTAGCATTTCTAATGTCAAAGATTTAATCCCCCATGCAGATTAATGTGGTTAAAAAACAATGTGTGTTAAAATACTTTCTCAGTTCAATGTGCAACGACAAGTAAAGAAAGTAATTTAAATTATTTGTCGCTTTCGAGAATATCTAAAATACAGGTTTTGCACCTAACACAATTTATTTTGTTAAATAAACTGTTCACTTAATGAAAGCAGAATAATACACAATTTTATTTTATTCATTTAGCAGAAGCTTTTCTCCCATGTTAACCATGAAAATGACATTAAATCTGATAATAGTATCCCTTTAACTGGGGCTTTTCGTTTGTCTGGATGTGTGGTACCATTATGTGAAAACAGAGATGAAGATTTCGCTCTCATTTGGAAGTTCAGTAATTTAGAGCAGCCGGACTTCTTCACAGTCTTCTGTCTGGCGACCAGCTGTGCGATGTGTGCTGTCTCCTCACACACACCAGCAAAACACATGACCTACAAACATAAAAATAAAGTCTATCATATTTTAGTTCTTAAATAGAGTAATTCATAACTTGACTGATTTCATGTTATAATACCTGAATTAAAATCTTTTTGAATGAGATTGAATGAGATCTGATATTCTGATGATATTCTGTTTTCTGGCATTTCTAATACAACCACACAAAATCAGAAAATATGAAACCGGTTACCGTGGCCTTATGAGCCTCAAATAAACAAAACAGTAATACCGTGAAATATTACAGTTTAAAAGAACTTTTCTATTAAAAAAAATTCAGGAGCCATTACTTCAGTCACATGATCCTTTAGGTCAGGATATCATTCTAATATGTTTAAACAGATAGTTCAGAAGGAGTAATGGCTGCTGAAAATTCAGCTTTGCCACCATATGAGTAAATTACATTTTAAAATATATTAAAATAGAACACTTATTTTAAACTTTAATAATATTTCACAATTTTACTGTTTTCACTGCATTCATGATCTTAGTGAGCATAATACTTTTTTTCAAAAACAAATTATTTCAAACTTTCCACCAATAGTGTACATGCATACTGTATAAATTATGCTATAAATACATAGAATGCTGCAATATATTATCCACCAAAATAAAAGCTGTGTGTTGCATCAAAAGATCAGGTGAAAGCATCACCTCTCCAGCACTGGAGCGTTCCAGCCGCACCACACTGGGAATACTGCGCAGAAAACTCTCTAGACTGGTATGTCCAAACTGCCGGTAAGGGATCACCTCTCCTGTCAGAGCCCGGTAATCTCCCTGCAGACGGGCCATGGCCACACCGTGCTTACTGCTCTGAAGAACAGCTCGCAGCATCTTTTTCACCAGCTCCACGTCACTCATTCTGTACTCAAACACAGTCAATCTAATGAAGACATCTAACTGTGTCCAAAACAAGAACAGACTATATATTTTTACATTTATGCAACTTACAGTAATTCACAGACACATTCAGACTCCAAGTTAAAGGCTTCCCAAAAATGCTTTGATGGTTTATGGTTAGTTATGTCTATGGTAATTAATGAATGTTTTGAGTCTATATAACAAACTCACCCATTAAAATCAATGCATACAACAAAAATAATGATTACACACACTAAATAAAAAAGAATTGTTATTGAGAAATGTATGTTTTCCAGTTCTTTTTTATGTAAGAAACCTGCATGAACACACAAATTATATTAAAATAACTTATTAAGTAAGTTATATAAACAATGAAAACTATTTCGCATCTTGAACAAACTTGTTTTACGCTTGTTAATGTTATAATACTCTTATAAGAATCCAACAAATTGTTTAAAAAACACAACCTACTAAATTTTACCCTGTAAAAGTGACACATTTTTTTGGAGAGGGTATCAGTCAAGAAAAAAATAAACATCGCAAACATGAGAATTTAATAACTGAAATATTAGAAAGTATTCAGGCGGGAAGAGAGGAAGGCTAAACTCCATCAGACAGTAACTTAATTAACTAACGTTAGCTAAACAAACCACATAACTGATTTAACTTTATTATTCCGACTCTTTTAGCTTGTAAAGACACGTATCTTTCGTAAAGCATAAAAATCTTTCCATAGCATTATTAAACGAAGTATTGTTAATAAAACTCACCTGATTTGTTTTTTATCTCCACACTAATTTAGCAGCTGGATATCGCGCGAACACGCACGTGCGTTTGCTAACTACGTCATACGTCATCTGAAAAAAGGACTGAGGTCAAATGTCAGACAAAAAATAAAAAAATTAAATTAAAATTAAAAAATGAATGAATAAATAAATAAATAAAAGAATGAACTACGATGAGAATACATCTTTTGCTATTCTATGTTATTTTCTTAGTAAATAAATAAATAAATTCCAAAGTCCTTGAACAGACTTGAAGATTGGAGGGCCAGCCATCCTTTAGGATAAAGACTAGAAAATTGTTCTTTAACATATAATATTGTAAACAGCTATTAAAATGGATAATCTCCCTCTGTAAAGGTGCTGAAGGCAAACAGTGATAAATAAACCGCATGCTGTGAGAATTCAGGGTACTGACAGTCATGCGCTCACACACCAGCGTCTGACTGACTAAATTTAAAAACTATTCACCGAGGAACCAGTGGAGAAAAAGCTTAAGTTTCAGAAAGACTGGGCTTAGACATGCTGCAGTCACCTCTTCCATATAGCAGACAAGAACCAAAAGGTATTCTTTCAATTATTCACCTTGGAGTAACATCACGCTTCAGAATTTCTCACAGTATTATGGGAAGGAGCAAAATGTCACTCTTAAAAAGAAGTTTTGCTATAGTCTATAATATACAAGGATATATATATATATATATATATATATATATATATATATAGACATCTGACCAACATATAGATCAGTTCACACATAAATGTATTCTATATATTTATCTCAAATTGAGTAAATAATCATTTCAATTATATCATTTTTCTTTTGTGTTTTTTTTTACATACACCATAAAGTAAAGTAAAATTCACCCCATTTTTTTTTCACATTATTTATTACAAAATATTATTTAACCAATAACACTTTAAAATCAAACATTCAGATTTGTTTCAGAAGCTCATAAGAAGCATTAAACCTGCATACTGCTCCTGCACTCCTGATCCAGCATGAAATTCAGTCTGTTTGCATTGATGCACACAATTGCTTTTTAGAAAAAAGGTGCATTCTCATTCTAAAGAACATTTTACTGGGCAAATGCAGATGAGTCATCAGTCTTTTTGGTCCTCTGTATCAAATAGGAAAGACAACATTTTTCAAAGTGTCTATCTCCTAAAAACTAGTCAGAAGTGCAATAGCATATAGATGACCTCAAAGTTGCTGAAACAAAACCATGCTCTGTGCTCCAGGAATCGATTTCAGGAGCTCCAGCTCTTTCAGATATCTGACTGTGTTGGTTCTGTTTCTGCAGTTTTGTCGTTGACCAGTTCAGCTGCTTGTTGAGCCTGTGAGGTGATTGCTCGGGCTAAGAAGAGTGGGTCTTGGCTGTCATTCTGCGCCAGCATTTTTCTCTTTCTCAACAGGATGAGTGCAGGGTTCCTCAGCAGGGTGTAGAGCAGCAGCCAGCGCACGCGTACTCTGCCCCCTCCTGTTAAACAGCAGACAGGCACAGCTATTTTATAAGAGGCCTGTTTCCCAGAATTTGTGCTATCTCTATCACTGTTACCTGTTTTATTGCTAAAGGTTGCATAAGAGGACACTGCAGGTCCTTGTTTCTCCAGTGCTCTGCCAAGCAGTAGATGGCAGAAAGACACCATAACTGGGTTGCTATGGTAATGATCAGCAAATATCATCCCTATCCATGTACTATATCCTGGCCAAAAAACAAACAAACAAAAAAAACATTATAATAACCATTGTACAAAAATACCGGAAAGTAAAAAAGGTAAAGGTATTAAAAAAAAATCACACAAGTCTAATTAATTAATTAATTAATATAATATTTTTAATTAACATAAATACCCAGATATAATTAAATAAACAATAATAAATGAGATAATTATCATGTTCCTATTATCCACTTTGAGAATAAAATGATATTTAGAACTGTACATATGTCATTATTACCTGGATCCATGGACTCATAGCCCCGCTGCATGATGGTCCGATCAATGCGTGACACCAGCCATGTTCCCACAATGCAGCTGCTTAAAAGGCGCAAAATGCAGTTGCTCAACCCCATAACCACATTATAGAAGAAGAAAAAGTAGTTAAAGCAGTGGAACGCTTTTCTGTGGAGAAGAGAAGATATTCAAATAGTTTATATATATATAATGTGTGTGTGTGTATATATATATATATATATATATATATATATATATATATATATATATATATATATATATATGTGTGTGTGTGTGTGTGTGTGTGTGTGTGTGTGAACTATATCATACAAATGAGTAAGGTATATTTTATTTTATGTTATTTTTTGGACAGTAATTAATACTTTTATTCAGCAAGGGCTCATTAAAACGGTCAAAAGTGACAGTAAATACATTTATAATATTAACACATTTCCATTCCCAGTAAAATTTCCTATTAATCAAAAATTCTGAAAAAACCCCCCACAAAAATACAGTTTTCACTAAAATATTAAGCAGCAAAGCTGTTTTAGCAACAATGATAAAAAATGTTTCTTGAACAGAAATCAGCATATTAGAACGAATTCTGAATGATCATGTGACATACTGGAATGATGCTGAAAATTCAGTTTTGCCATTAGGAATAAATTACATTTTGAAGTATATTGAATATAAAAACAGTAATTTTAAATTCTAAGAGTTTTGCGGCTTCATATTGTTTTCTCCATATTGGAACCTGTGATACTTTTTTTCAGGATTCTTTGATGAATAAATTGTAAAAAAGAACAGCATATATTTAAAATAGAGATCTTTTGTAACAACACTATTCAAAAGTTTGTGGTCAATATTTATTTCAGTTTTTTTTTTTTTTTTTTTTTTTTTTTATAAATGATTGCTTTTATTCAGCAAGTGTACAAAAAGTTACAATAAAGACTTATTATATATTTTAAAATTGTTTTTAAAACTATTTATCAAATAATCTTGAAAAAGTATCACAGGTTCTAAAAATATGTTTCCAACACTGATAATAAATCAGCATATTAGAATGATTTCTGAAGGATCATGTGACACTGAAGATTGTAGTAATGGCTAATGAAAATAATGAAAAATGAAAATAAAATAAACATAATAATATAAAAGGTGCTTTTAACAGGTCTTACCTGTTGTTGAGTGCAAGGGGCTTTTCTTTGTCATCAGGTGAGAGTTTGTCCTGCAGGAAAAATACTTGGACCAAAATAATCTGCACTACCACCAAGGCTATCACTAAGAGTATTGTCAGCCTGCAATCACATACAACACAGATTTAATGATATTCAAAGACTGCATATCATTAATAAATTAACATGATGTTAGCTATAAAATTTTATGTCGTCCTGCAAGTTCACATTTATTATTGTAAGATTGGTTTCCTGAAACAACCTTTACATTATGCTTATGAAAAATTAATTTGGTTTTGAGATGTCTTTAAAGGAACTCACAGAATAATGCCTACACTAGAAAGCCAGCTAAGAAAGTGTCCCTTCTGGATTGGAAGAACAACCCCATACACAAACAGCAAGGCAAAAAGGAACTGCACAAAGTGAACTATCAGAAACCCTGCAGAAACAAAAACACTAAATTCAATACAACAAACCATGTCGTCATCAAATTCTTTCATTTATTTGAGTCACTTTGACCAACAACACTACAAAAGTAAGCAAAGCATGTAAAGCACAGATGCCCGTGAAGTTATTGACCTCTCTGAACAGACGGTAAACTCAGCTGATCTCTCCACATCACTACATGAAAACTACTGGAAAAAATAGAAATGTACATACCCCACAGAGTGAAGGCAATCTGCCAGCCTGAATATCTTGTTATAGCAGCCTGAGAAAGAAAAGCACTTGGCATTTAGCCTTCCCTAAATGCTGAGATGTTCTTTTTTTTTAATCAGTCAAAGAGGAAAGCTAATGAAACAAAATCATTGACTCTTTAAAATCCAAAACTTTACTCACTACACTGACTGCAGGGCTTGGTTTATGGAACTTCTCTGGAAGAAAACTTTTCTGTCCTCTCCACAACCTCTTTAAATGCTTCCTGCAGTCATAAATAGAGCTTATTATTTGTTTTTGTTTTTTTTATCCATTTGAGGATACTGCCTTTGGGTAATTACTGAAATTGTTATAATTTTTATTTATTTTTACATAAAGAATGCTTACATAAGCATACCTGTAACATACTAGCACGTGCAAAGTGTAAGTAACAGATGTGAGAGTGGAAAAAATGGTTGTCGCCAACCAAGACCCTGAGAAAAAAAATGTATGAAATAAACATTAAATCATTGTACATCTATGTTTTGAAAGAAGTATCTTATGCTCACCAAGGTTGTATTTATTTGATAAAAAAAAAAACTGTAAAAACAGTAATATTATAAAATATTATTTCAATTTAAAATAACTGTTTTCTATTTGAATATATTTTAAAATATAATTTATTCCTGTGATGGCAAAGCTGAATTTTCAGAAACATTTCTTATTATTATCAATGTTTAAAATTATGTGACTGATTCGGAAAATATCATGCCACTTAATATTGTGTGGAAACCATGATACATTAAGATTGTTTTTTTTAATAGAAAGATTAAAAGAACAGCATTTATCTGAAATAGAAATATTATGTAACAATGTAAAATGTATACTGTTGCTTCTGATCAATTGAATGCATCCTTTCTGAATAAAAGTGTTCATTTTATTCAATAAAAATCTTACTGACTCCAAACATTTGAATGGTAGTGTAATATGTACAGCCATTATAAATAGAAGCAAAAAGATACGAAGAAAAATATATCTTACTTCTTGCAACAAAGCTGAACTCATTCATCCTGGGAATGAAGGAAGTGAACACATTGTTTGTTTCATTACAGGACGATGCAATCTCTGCAAGTGAGTTCTTCAAAGCATCTAGTTTGTCAAAGGTGTAGTCACTCAAGCTGTAGTCTGCAAGGGTTATCTACAAACAGAAAAACACATTTGCATCTTTAGCTTTAATCACGGAAAAAAGTAATAAATATATAATAATGTGTGTGTACATTAGTGAGTGCCGACTGACCGTATATAAGCCAATCAAAGAGATAATGGATGTGCCAATCATCCTGTTAGGGAATTTAAAGTGAGGATCCCAGTCATACACTTTTCTACGGAACCAACTCTTTTCTTCTGGCCTGAGGGGCAATAGAAGAATGAATATTGGCTGACTGGGGTAAATACAGTAATAAATGCATTAACGTTGGATGAGTGTGTACCGTTCAGGGGGGCGTTTCAGTAGAGTCTGTACATATCGGAACTGATGGAACTGTAGATCCTCCTCACTCTATTTAACAGAGAAACATTACTCTTATAATGAAACATGAATTTCTTCATTTATTAATATACTGTTGTTCACTGTATTTTGGTGTTTTTCATGTTGGTGCATTATGCTTTATTGTTTGCATGCATTATGTTAATTAAATTGCTTTGCATGCATTATGTTAATCAAATGTTACAAATGTACCTGCATATGAAGAAATCAACATTAACCAAGATCAATTAATTCTGTAAAAGTATTGTTCATTGTTACTTTATTTTAACTATTGCATAATGCAACCAAATACAACACTATGGGGTCATTCCGGGTCAAATCAACCAAATTTCAGAAACTTCCCTGGCTCAAATATTTGATTTTGCTAGGTCTGTTAGTCAAATCTGTTGACCTTAGCGATCTTTGGTGCATTATGTGCTGGTGGCAACAATGGGGAAAGAGCACTTTTTAAGTTTTTTCTCCAAA
The DNA here is from genome assembly GCF_003368295.1 of Carassius auratus. Classification (NCBI taxonomy): domain Eukaryota; kingdom Metazoa; phylum Chordata; class Actinopteri; order Cypriniformes; family Cyprinidae; genus Carassius; species Carassius auratus. The sequence goes on along the minus strand of NC_039243.1, from coordinate 25,580,017 downwards.
GTTTGCATGATCTGTAATTCAGGAAGAACTAAATATATCTTAATGCCCTTTTAAATGTTGGGTCTTAACAAACTTTCCTTTTGGCATCTTCATTTTGAAGGCCCTTTATGGTTCAGTTCCAGATATATTGAAATTTCAGTATGGCTCCAAAGGTAAATCATTAAATTGTACATATTTTCAGTGGTGAAAAAACAAATGTGGGTCACTTTACATTAATAATTCATTAAATTATCCATGGTATTTAATACTTTGGCTTTCATCACTACACGTTTATATTTTCTCAGAAAAAAAATATTAGCAAAATCTAGTTGACAAGGAATTAATCCATTGTAAATTGATGAAATAACTTAAATCATGGGTGCCAAACTCAATTCCTGGAGGGCTGGAGCACTGCAGAGTTTACCCTAATTAACCCTAATTAAACATACCTGATCCAACTAATCAAGCCCTTCAGGCTCATTTGAAAACTAGATGCTATGTGTGTTTGAGCAGGGTTGGAACAAAACTCTGCAGGGCTCTAGCCCTAAATAAATTTAGTCTGACACCCCCGGACTTAAATTATACCAAGAAACAGGATCTGACCTCATCAGGTTGCAGCTGCAGGTGGATTCTTACTGCCTTTACAATGATATACATGAACCGTCCCAGCAGGAAAAACAGACACAGGAAGAACGGCCATAGGATGATCAATTTCTCGTGACGGCCTAAAATCTACAACCAGCAAAATATGTTTAAATATCCACTTACAAATGATAATTTTTTATTAAACAAATTATATCCATTCAGACACCTTTACATTGGTGGAAAACTAAGAAAACTATACCTGATCTTGCCTTGTACCATTAATAATACAAAGTTATTAATTAATAAATTAAAGTTAATTATTAATCATATTCACCCACCTTTCCAGAGGGACAGCTTATCGTGTCATACAGTCTCACAATGAGCCTGAAACAGTCAGTTCAACAGCTCATAAATCCCTTTACAGATATGTTTGCCGTGCTAAGATTTTAGACTGAAGGTATGAATAAGAGTTTTCTCATGTACCATATGAGTGTGTATAGAAGACCTAAAACCCCTCCTAGCACTCGGTTTGGTGTTGAAAGACAAGCAAAGAATGGCAGGTAGGCCACGCCAACTTCTATTGCTCCAACCACGTACACAATAACTGAAAGAGACAGGTCATACAGATAACACATACAGAGCTGTAACTTAACTGTAACTGTAAATGTAACTTAAAACTACAGAATAGATACAGATACCGTCAAAAAAACTGTTATATTGTGAAATATTATTATGCACTGTTTTATTAAAACTACCTTTAGCCCAGTTAGGCACAGTAAATGGTGTGTAGGACTCAGAGAAAAGCTGAATCACACTGGGAGCAATAGCACCAAATGCAAAACCATAAGACCATCGGTTGCTTAGACTGCATATGAAATCCAATGGCCTGCAATGAAAACACACACACACACACGACTTAAAAAACACTAAGACATCTGAAAAAAACACAGATATATATTAAACCTACAGATCACTCACACCACAATGCCAAATCGACCCCTGAGATATGGAAAGCGATGCTCAAAAGGCTGAGCCTTCGCTCTGCGCTGTACAAATGAGAGGAGAAATACAATGCAGACCTAAAACAGGAAAAGAAGTATTCTACATGACAAAAAACTCTGAGAGAAGCCTAATGATGTAACAATTATAATAAGCATAAAACACAGACAGTATATGGACACCAGTTGACGTCAACTAGTAAAAAAATGTCACGTCAGTTCTTGAAGCATAACTTCCGCTTCTAGAGAAAGTGTTGCATGATTGTCCAGAGGAAAGACAGTTCTCTCTGGACTAATGCAAGAATTACTCACAGCAGGAACAAGAGAGCAATGCAGGAACAAATCCACTGAAATCCCATTCTGACATTCCTCCCTAAGAGAAAGAGGGGAGAGAGAGAAATGAGAAAGAATGAGAGAGGGGTTAGAGCACAGCATGAATGAATGAAAAAGAAAGTTGAATGATAACAGCTTCTGTGACATTACGATTAAAATATAAACTTCTCCACTTACTTTATATAATCAAAGCTTTATTTTCAGGGTAACTATAATTACTGTTTTATTTTTATAATATAAGATGCTGTGTCGTAAAAACAATCTTAATATCAACAGATAAGATTTATCACACACCAGTGACCTAAATACGCTTACCTTCATCGTTTTTCTTTTTTTAAATATTAATGATCAAGTCCATTTTAAATGTTTACTATTTAATTTTGTCTCGTAAAGAAATTAATGTCTCGCAGAATGTAACATAATTTTAATTTTAAAAAATATATTCAAATTCAAATAATTAGTTTAACTTTGTGTTACTGTAAGCTGTTTAACTGACAAAATTCTTGGCTTAGGTAATGAACCTTTTCATATAAATATAATAAAATATATTGTAAACAATCTTTCGCCAGCAAATACAGAATGTCTTTCCTGGCTATACTGGCAAATATTTTCTGAAATAAGCAGAAGTAACTCACATGATTTCTGAAGCTTCAGTTGACTCCCGTTCTGCAGGTGGAGTAAAGGAATGATACTCTACTACAATATTGTTCATAGACAAAGACTAGCAAGGCCGTAAAGTTGTTCTCCTTCATAACAAACACTAATTCCAGTGTACTATCATATAAAGCTTTCACTTCTTGAATGTGGATATAGATGTCTCGTCACATGACTGGACAACCTTCGACCCAGGCCACACAGTAGAGTAACTCTCGAGAGATGTGCCGGTGTGTTATTGACTGTACTGTTACTGTGTAATGAGTGCAAACATAGATAAGACTTGCTGTTGCACTAGAGCAGATTATTTATTTTGTGTGCTACAGCACTGCTGAAATGTAGGCCTAGCGACTCTAAATTCACACACAATGCTCACCTTTGTGTCACCCTGAGCTACTTCAGATTACAGTTTCATTTTCTCAGCAGCAGAAATGGTAAATAAATAACTAGTATATAACGCAATGCATCAGTGTTAACAATAATCAAACTAGGTGCAAATGATAGGCAAATATCAGATGAGTATCATGTTATTGCAGGATTTAATGCTGATCACTCAAACCAACACATGGGGGCGCTGTTGATGAGCTAAAAACAGTAATCCATAACTGACTTTAAAATGACTGTAGCATGATGAAAATGATTTCTAATAGACTTTTTAAATTCCTGTCCTATACTCTATTATATTGAATGTATGTGATATTTGTGCCTTCAAAAATATCTAATTTCTTTTGAAGAAATTTTAACTGATGAAAACTTCTGAAAGAAGTTTTACAGTAGCTTAGTTATGGGTGCTATATTTCATGGTACAGAATAGGTCTCGTCTGTTTGATTTACATAGCCTATAGGCTACATATATATAATGACTCGAGCCAAAAAGACACTAGAGTAGGCCAGTGAGTAAGCATTGCATTACAAAACATCAAACGTGGCTCTTCATTACACCTGTGGTTACTCTGCTATATATCACCTGCATAAACTAAGACAAATTAGTTTCGAGGAAAAGCTTGTCTAGTAATCTTACAAGTGCACTAGAAACGCCCACCGCTGTCACTTCTGTGCTCTTCAACAGAGCTCTTCACCAATGTCTAGAAAACTGCGATTTACAGTAGTCAGACGCGATCGCTATCATAAAAACTTTCACGAAAAGGATTGTCCTGATGAACGACAAGGCAGAGGTGTTTTTGTTTCAAGGCAGACATAGGTTTTTGATTTGTAAATGAAGTGGTCTCCCGCAGTTTTCTGAGGATGAGGGAGTTGCTGCAGCTGAATTTGGGCTTCTTCACCAAATCCTGCCTCGTGATCGGGTTCCTCTGCGGGATTCACTTCATCGTGGCTTTGTTTTTTTATTTATCAGAGTCGCCTTTAACATTTATGAGTTACCGACAAATTCAGTCACTCTCTGATATATTTAATTCACAAACTCATAAAACTTCCGGACTCGGCATCCAGAATGGCACTGGAACAGAGGTAGATGAAAATAAATGGATCTATACTAATAGAAGTGACGTGAAAGATGACGTGGTACTAGAGTCGTGTCCCGAGACGTCTCCACTTCTGGGTAAGTTAACCTGAAATTAAAAATGAAGTATCTGTTCATCTGTTGCTCAGTTTTTGTCTTTGTGTGTGTGTGTGTGTGTCCTAGTCTTCCCTACGTTTTGGGGACCAAATGTGCCCAAAAGGATAGTGATATCAGTAAATTTGAATGTTGTGGGGACATTTTTGGTCCTCGTGAGGAAAGTCTCATTTTTAAAAAAAGAAGAAGAAAGAAGGAAAAAAACCTGCTGAGAGTTCTGTGTTAGGGGTAGGTTTAAGGGTAGGGTTAATGTGTGAGGGGATATAAAATACAGTTTGTACAGTATAAAAATCATTACACCTACAGAATTTCCCCATAAAACATGTAAACACAACTGTGTGTGTGTGTGTGTGTGTGCATGTTTTTCTATACTGATGGGGAATTAAACTTGAATACACCAACTCATGGGGACTTGTCACTTGTGTCACCGTAAAGACTTAAATTAAGGTCCAGATGGGTACAAAAAATGTATAAGTCATACAAAATGAGTTTTTTGAGGTTGTAAAAAATGCAGGTTTTCTGTGAGGGGTGGGTTTCAGTGTAGGGTTGGTTGAGGGCATAGAGAAAACAGTTTTTAAAGTATAAAAAGCATTATGCCTATGGAGAGTCCATACAAACATAGTGCACCAGATATGTGTGTGTGTGTGTTTGTGTGTTAACTTTACATCAATAGACTAGGGCTAGCACAATTTTTTACTCCAATAAAACATCAGGAATATTTTTAATTAGTTGTTAAACCAACATAGAAAACACACATTTGTTAGTTCAAGACCCTATGGAGTTCAGCAACAACACAGAGTTTCTTTCTTTCGTTCTTTCTGTAACCAACAATTAATAAAATGGCTTTTTCATTTAACTAGGCTCTCCTTGCTGATTGAAAGAGAAAGCTGGAATTTTTTTTGAGAGAGACTAAGAGAAAAAGAGAAAAAAAAGTGGGGGGAGACGGAAGTTGGCTTGTTTGAGACCGGAAGCAGGCTAAACCATTGTTGCATAAGAAGGGTCTTCCTCTGTCATGTCTGCAAACCCTCTGACCTCCACTTTCCCTAACTGTCTTTCTCTCTCCCGATTCCCCTTTCAGTGGGTCCACTGCGAGTTGAATTTTCTGATCCGGTAAATCTGGAAATGGTCCGTAAAAATAATCCACAGCTGCTGATGGGTGGCAGGTATAAGCCCAGTGATTGTGTGGCTCTGCAAAAAGTGGCAATAATCATCCCATTCAGAAACAGAAGTGAACACCTGAAGTACTGGCTCTACTACCTTCACCCCATCCTACAGAGACAACAGCTGGATTATGGGATTTATGTCATACAACAGGTACAGCACAAAATGATTTATTAACTTTACTTAATGTTACACAGTTGACAGAGCAGGGTGGAGATGTGAGGGTAAATCCACACCTGATCTCACCACACAACCCTCCAACAGACCTACACATAGATAGATAGATAGATAGATAGATAGATAGATAGATAGATAGATAGATAGATAGATAGATAGATAGACTTTTGCAGGTTAGACTTTTCTTTGGGGGACACCTTGAAGTATGGAAATGCGGTGACTTGACTTTGCATAGACAACATGCTTGGTCTGACTTTCAACTGCTTTGAAATTTGCTGTGCAATAACACTGAAAGAGAAAACGAGAAATGCAATCTGAGAACACTAACAATCATAGAACATAGAACACCCATTTATTAGATAATTTTGTCTATTGAAAAGTACTTTTTATGCCACAGCTTGGAATCTTCCGTGCTGATCTGCTTCACAGACCTCTGCTTTGTTAAAGATACTAAATATGGGTTTTGAAATAGTTAGTAGTTGTAGGAGCTGGTCACCTAAATAAATTTGTCGGAACATGGGCTTAAACTTTGTTCAGATTTATTCAAATCATGAATCTGCATTTATGAGATATTTTTTGAAGTTCTGCACTATTTTTATGTGACTACTCAGATGGAAGCACATTTCTGATGCTGTTTACGGTAAATGAACACATTTGTACAGATGATCAGATGTTCCTTCTTCCTCTGACGCTGTTAAGAACATTTTCAAATCATGCTGGACGATGTGATTCGAAAATGTCCCACATTCTAACAAAATGTTGCACAACCATTCAAAGGTTTTATGTCGGTAAAATTTTGTAATGTTTTATTAAATACATTTGTACAGGTGTTTTATATCTTATGCAGGCCAAGGCTGCATTTATTTAATCAAAAAATGCAGTAAAATAGTAATTTTGTGAAATGTTATTATAATGTAAAAGAAGTAACTTTTATAGTTTTATGTTTTAAAAAGTAATTTATTCCAGTGATGCCAGTCTAACTTTGCTAAATAAAACTATTAATTTCTTAAGAAAAAAAAAGTGCCCCTAAAGTTTGAATGGTAGTGCATGTATTTAGTTTTTTGTCTTGTCTTGCTTAAGTCTTGCTGCCATTAAAACAAAAAGGGAGACATCAAATACTAAAAGATTCTGAAATGAATTTACACATTTTACTTTAACTTTTCATCTAAAACTTGGCTTAATAAATCAGTACATAGCTACCTCCTCTTTGTGATTCTTTTTTTGTCATTTCAGCCCCCATTTCACCATCTGTTTACTTTGTTCACAGGAAAATCAGTATGCAAACTGCTATGCAGACTAAGAAATGCATGCTTATTTGTTTATTTTCTTTGTGTGTATCTCTGTATGTGTTTATAACACATAAGTTGGGTCATGCATGCCTGATTGACTGATTTAGCTGTGATCATTAAGGTCCTATCAATGTCAAGGCGATTTTGTTTGCATAAAGTCTGTGTGTGATTAATCTATTTACATGTGAATTTTACATTTTTGGCTCCAAAGAAAAATGTGTTTTATCCTGTGTGAGGCCAATGCTGGGTGGTAACTGATTACATGTATTACATAATCAGATTCCCAAAATGTATTTTACATTTTAAAATACTCATAATTAGATTATAGTTACTTTTTAGTTTATTACTTGATTACATATGATGCATAAGAAATGCTCCAGTAAAGCTCTTTTCATGCTGAAATCTAGTAATCTAAAAGTAGTCCGATTATATTTCCTAAAATGTGTAATCTAATGGAATATATTACTAATTAAAATTTTTGTTGTGTAATTTGGACTACAATTTATAAGTACTCTACCCAGTGATGTGAGTCATAAGATCTCTTGTAAATGTGCTTTGTGCTGCTTGTTTAGGACGGAGAGGATACATTTAACAGGGCGAAACTGCTCAATGTGGGTTATGCAGAGGCTCTGAAGGAGTACGATTATGACTGTTTCATCTTCAGTGATGTAGACATCATTCCCATGGACGACCGCAACACCTACAAGTGCTCTAGCCAGCCACGCCACCTCTCTGTGTCCATGGACAAGTTTGGTTTTAGGTGAGACGAAACACCACCCGTACATTTAATAAAACATGTAACATAATATTTGTAAAGTGATACCAATATCTCAAAGTGCCACTTCACTTGAAGGTTAAAATACCAGCTGCCCATGTTGCTCAAAATGTATTTACCTAAACAAATGACCTTGAGGTGCAGCACAGGAAGCAAATTAAATATCCTGTTATGTTAGTAGAAAGATGGCTCAGGGATCAAAGTCATTTGGATCAAGACCGATCGCAATGCAGCTGTGTAAACTCTATATGCAGAGCATGCCAATATCTTATAACCTTACTGACATGGTCTAAAGTAAACAGTCACTAGCTTGATGGTTAATGATTAAATATATATACACCTATATATTAATGATCAAAAGACATGTATAATGTTACAAAAATATCTATATTTTAAATAATTACTACTTGAGGATAAAATCAGCATATTAGAATTATTTCTGAAGGATCTTATGACACTGTAGATTTCAGTTATAGTTCCTTAAAATTCAACTTTGAAATCACGTAAAATATATTAAGATAGAAAAAAATATATGTGGAGTGAAGTTCTATGATGTTACAAATTTGACTGTTTTGGGCCAAAAAAAATTACATTAAAGACTTCTTTAGAAAACATTAAAAAATCTTGCCGACCCTAAAATTTGGAGTTCTATTTCCAGTCTTGCAAGAATTTGATGAGAAATTGAGTTCATTGAAATGTCATACTTGTGTGCGTCTACAGAGATGTTAATTTATCTTCTCTCTCCATTTAATATCTTTGCTACAGCTGTAATAAAAACTTTTTTTGTGTGTGTTCAGTTTTATTTTCCTGTGGACAGTCACATCAGGTGATCTGTCAGAATTCAGACCCAATAATACAGTATAATATTTACACAGATAATATTTCAAATAGCCTTAAATTCAAGTTTCTATTCTGAATGCTGTCTCCAATCATATTGCAATGTTAACATCAGCAGCAGTCTACACAATATAGTCTCTCAGGGTAACATACAAACCAATCATTTCATCAGCTTTTTTGTTTCATTGAATTACATCAAATCTTTGAGTAGATTTTGAGTATTGTAAAGATGTATCTGACCTAATATCAGGCTTAGTCTATGAACATAATTCCATTTAGTATGAAGCAAAACCTGAAATGCATATCAGATGGTGTTGTTGAGTTTTGTTTTTGTGTGGTTTATTGTTCATGAGAGTTAGTTTCAGTGACTTAAAGGGATAGTTCACCCTAAAAAATGACAATTAACCTGTTTTACTCACCCTCAAGGCATCCTAGGCGTGTCTTGACATTCCCATTTCAGATGAACACATTCATAATGATATTTGAAATTGTCCCGTCTGTTCCAATCTGTATAATTGCTGTGAATGGTGTGCCTGTTTCTGAATCCAAAAAAGTGTATCCATCCATCATAAATCTACTCCACACAGCTCCGGGGTGTTAATAAAGACCTTCTGAAGCGAAACGATGCGTTAGTTTAAGAAAAATGTTTATTCCAGAAACTTTATAAACTATATTGTCCAGCTTCCGGTTGCTCATGCAGCCACGTTCATAGGTGAAGGCATCATGTTACGGTATAAAAGGTGCTTTTTAGTCTTTGCAAGCAAAGCTGGATCATGGCTCATCACTTTTTTTGAGAGAAGTGTCAAACAAATCAAAAATCTAATTTCTCAATGCAAAAACTCAAAGAATTTAGGTCTTTCCCCAGCTACAATACATAATACTGTCAAAAGATTCATGCAATCCAGAGAAATCTCTGTCTGCATGTAAAAAAAACATAAAAACAACAATTTTTCATTAAAAATGGATTCTGTCTGACTGCAGGTTACCATATAAACAGTATTTCGGTGGTGTATCAGCAATGAGTAAAGAGCAGTTTCAAAAGATCAATGGTTTTCCCAATAACTACTGGGGCTGGGGGGGAGAAGACGACGACATTTTTAACAGGTCAGGACAATACAGTAACTATCTTACTATTAATTACAAGTTCTGTCCTACCATACGTGTTTTAATGACTGTTATTATTTTTGAAGGCTGGTATTTCGAGGTATGAAAATATCAAGGCCGAGTGGAGACACTGGTAAATGTAGAATGATTCGTCACTCGAGAGACAAGAAAAATGAGCCAAACCCACAGAGGTAGTCTGTCTTTCACAACCACACGTGCATATACATGCAAGACCGATTGAATGCCCTTCTAAAGTTGTATCTCTGTTTCACAGATTCAAGAGAATCAATCACACAAGACAGACAATGAACACGGATGGCATCAAATCACTCATATACAAAGTGATCGATATAGAGAAAGACCAGCTCTACAGCAAGATCACAGTGGACATCGGCAAGCCATGACACCTCTAGAGCTCTGAAGGAACATTTCGCTCACTGCGACTCTTCGGAGATCTTAAAACTGCACAGCCATCGTGAATCGGTTCAAAACAACGAAAGCACATGATAAGAAAACTTGTCTGAGAAACAAGTTAGAATGAAAGTGACATTCTTCTATACACCAAGCGAAAGAACCGATGTTTTTTTATTATTATTCCTGATTATTATACTCATGCACCTGTGTGCCTCATTATCAGTGTCAGCTTTAACAAAGCTCAACTTCATTCTTGTGAACCTTCTATGCAAAGCAGTCAGTGAAGATCACGCCTCAGGAAAACATGAAGTTCAGCAACTAACACAAACTGATACGCTCCTCACAAATCTCCTCACAGAGCTTTTAAGAAAAGACAGTATGTACACATATTCTGCTTGCAAATATGCATCAGTAGTAGACTTTTTAGTCTAACTTTACACCCGTGTCCATGTTATTGTAGCCAATCAATATATAATGTATAAATATAATAATATAATGAGTAATATTAAAGGGATAGTTCACCCAAAAAACTCACCTTCCAAGTTGTTACAAAATCTGTAAGAGTTTATTTTCCTTTCTTTCTTTCTTTCTCTCATACAGGTTTTGGAACAACTTGAGGGTGAGTAAACAATGACCGAATTTTCATTTTTGGGTGAACTATTCTTTAGATGAACAAAATGTGTGTAATACATTTTAAATACCAAAATATGGTTTCATTACACTGTTTTACAATATCATTTAAAAGACACTCCTACATAGCGTTCTTCTCTTTTGATTGTTGATTATTATTTATTTTGATTGGTGGAGGTTGAGTGTTGTGTGTAAGCAATTAAAAATATCTCACACTAGGCCATGTGGGACCCACTGAATATTAAGTAATAATAATTGGTGATGTTATATGGGGGGTTGGGGGTGGTATAGTTGTAGCTAAATAAATCATGAACGATTTCAGGCTCTTATCAACTATGAAAAAGTGACTGAAAAAGCAAACGCGTTGATGGGAGAGTGTTTAAACTGATGTTTCAAAGTCTTCTAAATGTTTTTGAAAGAAGTTTCTTGCACTCAGTTGCATTCATTTGATCAAATATATTGTAAGAACAGTAATATTGTGAAATATGAAGTAAGGGATAATGTACATCCAGCCGGTAGTTATCGCAGAATAACCCCTGATAGGGTGAGCAGGAACCAGACTTGAAGAGAAGTG